>NW_028157366.1:0-185563 GCF_964263955.1 Coregonus lavaretus
TTGTAACGCTAAGTTAGTGGGTTCGATCCCCGGGACCACCCATACACAAAAAAAAAAAAAAATGTATGCACGTATGACTGTAAGTCGCTTTGGATAAAAGCGTCTGCTAAATGGCATATTATTATTATTATATTCTAACTCTCTATATTCTAACTCTGTATATTCTAACTCTATATTCTAACTCTCTATATTCCAACTCTCTATATTCTAACTCTCTATATTCTAACTCTATATTCTAACTCTCTATATTCTAACTATCTATATTCTAACTCTATATTCTAACTATATATTCTAACTCTCTATATTCTAACTCTCTATATTCTAACTCTCTATATTCTAACTCTATATTCTAACTCTCTATATTCTAACTATCTATATTCTAACTCTATATTCTAACTCTCTATATTCTAACTCTCTATATTCTAACTCTATATTCTAACTCTATATACTAACTCTCTATATTCTAACTCTCTATATTTTAACTCTCTATATTCTAACTCTCTATAATCTAACTCTATATTCTAACTCTCTATATTCCAACTCTCTATATTCTAACTCTCTATATTCTAACTCTCTATATTCCAACTCTCTATATTCTAACTCTCTATATTCTAACTCTATATTCTAACTCTATATTCTAACTCTATATTCTAACTCTATATTCTAGCTCTCTATATTCTAACTCTATATTCTAACTCTCTATTTTCTAACTCTCTATATTCTAACTCTCTATATTCTAACTATATTCTAACTCTCTATATTCTAACTCTATATTCTAACTCTATATTCTAACTCTATATTCTAACTCTATATTTTAACTCTATATTCTAACTCTCTATATTCCAACTCTCTATATTCTAACTCTCTATATTCTAACTCTCTATATTCTAACTCTATATTCTAACTCTATATTCTAACTCTATATTCTAACTCTATATTCTAACTCTCTATATTCTAACTTTATATTCTAACTCTATATTCTAACTCTATATTCTAACTCTATATTCTAACTCTATATTCTAACTCTCTATATTCTAACTCTCTATATTCTAACTCTATATTCTAACTCTCTATATTCCAACTCTCTATATACCAACTCTCTATATTCTAACTCTATATTCTAACTCTCTATATTCCAACTCTCTATATTCTAACTCTATATTCTAACTCACTATATTCTAACTCTATATTCTAACTCTATACTCTAACTCTATATTCTAACTCTCTATATTCCAACTCTCTATATTCTAACTCTCTATATTCTAACTCTATATTCTAACTCTATATTCTAACGCTCTATATTCTAACTCTCTATATTCTAACTCTCTATATTCAAACTCTCTGTATTCTAACTGTCTATATTCCAACTCTCTATATTCCAACTCTCTATATTCTAACTCTATATTCTAACTCACTATATTCTAACTCTATATTCTAACTCTGTACTCTAGCTCTATATTCTAACTCTCTATATTCTAACTCTCTATATTCTAACTCTCTATATTCTAACTCTATATTCTAACTCTATATTCTAACTCTCTATATTCTAACTCTCTATATTTTAACTCTCTATATTCTAACTCTCTATAATCTAACTCTATATTCTAACTCTCTATATTCCAACTCTCTATATTCTAACTCTCTATATTCTAACTCTCTATATTCCAACTCTCTATATTCTAACTCTCTATATTCTAACTCTATATTCTAACTCTATATTCTAACTCTATATTCTAACTCTATATTCTAGCTCTCTATATTCTAACTCTATATTCTAACTCTATATTCTAACTCTCTATTTTCTAACTCTCTATATTCTAACTCTCTATATTCTAACTATATATTCTAGCTCACTATATTCTAACTCTATATTCTAACTCTATACTCAAACTCTATATTCTAACTCTCTATATTCTAACTCTATATTCTAACTCTCTATATTCTAACTCTCTATATTCTAACTCTATATTCTAACTCTATATTCTAACTCTCTATATTCTAACTCTCTATATTCTAAATCTATATTCTAACTCTCTATATTCTAACTCTCTATATTCTAACTCTATATTCTAACTCTCTATATTCTAACACTCTATATTCTAACTCTCTATATTCTAACTCTATATTCTAACTCTCTATATTCTAACTCTATATTCTAACTCTCTATATTCTAACTCTATATTCTAACTCTCTATATTCTAACTCTCTATATTCTAACTCTCTATATTCAAACTCTCTGTATTCTAACTGTCTATATTCCAACTCTCTATATTCCAACTCTCTATATTCTAACTCTATATTCTAACTCACTATATTCTAACTCTATATTCTAACTCTGTACTCTAGCTCTATATTCTAACTCTCTATATTCTAACTCTCTATATTCTAACTCTCTATATTCTAACTCTATATTCTAACTCTATATACTAACTCTCTATATTCTAACTCTCTATATTTTAACTCTCTATATTCTAACTCTCTATAATCTAACTCTATATTCTAACTCTGTATATTCCAACTCTCTATATTCTAACTCTCTATATTCTAACTCTCTATATTCCAACTCTCTATATTCTAACTCTCTATATTCTAACTCTATATTCTAACTCTATATTCTAACTCTATATTCTAACTCTATATTCTAGCTCTCTATATTCTAACTCTATATTCTAACTCTCTATTTTCTAACTCTCTATATTCTAACTCTCTATATTCTAACTATATTCTAACTCTCTATATTCTAACTCTATATTCTAACTCTATATTCTAACTCTATATTCTAACTCTATATTTTAACTCTATATTCTAACTCTCTATATTCCAACTCTCTATATTCTAACTCTCTATATTCTAACTCTCTATATTCTAACTCTATATTCTAACTCTATATTCTAACTCTATATTCTAACTCTATATTCTAACTCTCTATATTCTAACTCTATATTCTAACTCTATATTCTAACTCTATATTCTAACTCTATATTCTAACTCTATATTCTAACTCTCTATATTCTAACTCTCTATATTCTAACTCTATATTCTAACTCTCTATATTCCAACTCTCTATATACCAACTCTCTATATTCTAACTCTATATTCTAACTCTCTATATTCCAACTCTCTATATTCTAACTCTATATTCTAACTCACTATATTCTAACTCTATATTCTAACTCTATACTCTAACTCTATATTCTAACTCTCTATATTCCAACTCTCTATATTCTAACTCTCTATATTCTAACTCTATATTCTAACTCTATATTCTAACGCTCTATATTCTAACTCTCTATATTTTAACTCTCTATATTCTAACTCTCTATAATCTAACTCTATATTATAACTCTCTATATACCAACTCTCTATATTCTAACTCTCTATATTCTAACTCTCTATATTCCAACTCTCTATATTCTAACTCTCTATATTCTAACTCTATATTCTAACTCTATATTCTAACTCTATATTCTAACTCTCTATATTCTAACTCTATATTCTAACTCTCTATATTCTAACTCTCTATATTCTAACTCTCTATATTCTAACTCTATATTCTAACTCTATATTCTAACTCTCTATATTCTAACTCTCTATATTCTAACTATATATTCTAACTCACTATATTCTAACTCTATATTCTAACTCTATACTCTAACTCTATATTCTAACTCTCTATATTCTAACTCTATATTCTAACTCTCTATATTCTAACTCTCTATATTCTAACTCTCTATATTCTAACTCTATATTCTAACTCTATATTCTAACTCTCTATATTCTAACTCTCTATATTCTAAATCTATATTCTAACTCTCTATATTCTAACTCTCTATATTCTAACTCTATATTCTAACTCTCTATATTCTAACTCTATATTCTAACTCTATATACTAACTCTCTATATTCTAACTCTCTATATTTTAACTCTCTATATTCTAACTCTCTATAATCTAACTCTATATTCTAACTCTCTATATTCCAACTCTCTATATTCTAACTCTCTATATTCTAACTCTCTATATTCCAACTCTCTATATTCTAACTCTCTATATTCTAACTCTATATTCTAACTCTATATTCTAACTCTATATTCTAACTCTATATTCTAGCTCTCTATATTCTAACTCTATATTCTAACTCTCTATTTTCTAACTCTCTATATTCTAACTCTCTATATTCTAACTATATTCTAACTCTCTATATTCTAACTCTATATTCTAACTCTATATTCTAACTCTATATTCTAACTCTATATTTTAACTCTATATTCTAACTCTCTATATTCCAACTCTCTATATTCTAACTCTCTATATTCTAACTCTCTATATTCTAACTCTATATTCTAACTCTATATTCTAACTCTATATTCTAACTCTATATTCTAACTCTCTATATTCTAACTTTATATTCTAACTCTATATTCTAACTCTATATTCTAACTCTATATTCTAACTCTATATTCTAACTCTCTATATTCTAACTCTCTATATTCTAACTCTATATTCTAACTCTCTATATTCCAACTCTCTATATACCAACTCTCTATATTCTAACTCTATATTCTAACTCTCTATATTCCAACTCTCTATATTCTAACTCTATATTCTAACTCACTATATTCTAACTCTATATTCTAACTCTATACTCTAACTCTATATTCTAACTCTCTATATTCCAACTCTCTATATTCTAACTCTCTATATTCTAACTCTATATTCTAACTCTATATTCTAACGCTCTATATTCTAACTCTCTATATTTTAACTCTCTATATTCTAACTCTCTATAATCTAACTCTATATTATAACTCTCTATATTCCAACTCTCTATATTCTAACTCTCTATATTCTAACTCTCTATATTCCAACTCTCTATATTCTAACTCTCTATATTCTAACTCTATATTCTAACTCTATATTCTAACTCTATATTCTAACTCTCTATATTCTAACTCTATATTCTAACTCTCTATATTCTAACTCTCTATATTCTAACTCTCTATATTCTAACTCTATATTCTAACTCTATATTCTAACTCTCTATATTCTAACTCTCTATATTCTAACTATATATTCTAACTCACTATATTCTAACTCTATATTCTAACTCTATACTCTAACTCTATATTCTAACTCTCTATATTCTAACTCTATATTCTAACTCTCTATATTCTAACTCTCTATATTCTAACTCTCTATATTCTAACTCTATATTCTAACTCTATATTCTAACTCTCTATATTCTAACTCTCTATATTCTAAATCTATATTCTAACTCTCTATATTCTAACTCTCTATATTCTAACTCTATATTCTAACTCTCTATATTCTAACTCTATATTCTAACTCTATATACTAACTCTCTATATTCTAACTCTCTATATTTTAACTCTCTATATTCTAACTCTCTATATTCTAACTCTCTATATTCTAACTCTCTATATTCAAACTCTCTGTATTCTAACTGTCTATATTCCAACTCTCTATATTCCAACTCTCTATATTCTAACTCTATATTCTAACTCACTATATTCTAACTCTATATTCTAACTCTGTACTCTAGCTCTATATTCTAACTCTCTATATTCTAACTCTCTATATTCTAACTCTCTATATTCTAACTCTATATTCTAACTCTATATACTAACTCTCTATATTCTAACTCTCTATATTTTAACTCTCTATATTCTAACTCTCTATAATCTAACTCTATATTCTAACTCTGTATATTCCAACTCTCTATATTCTAACTCTCTATATTCTAACTCTCTATATTCCAACTCTCTATATTCTAACTCTCTATATTCTAACTCTATATTCTAACTCTATATTCTAACTCTATATTCTAACTCTATATTCTAGCTCTCTATATTCTAACTCTATATTCTAACTCTCTATTTTCTAACTCTCTATATTCTAACTCTCTATATTCTAACTATATTCTAACTCTCTATATTCTAACTCTATATTCTAACTCTATATTCTAACTCTATATTCTAACTCTATATTTTAACTCTATATTCTAACTCTCTATATTCCAACTCTCTATATTCTAACTCTCTATATTCTAACTCTCTATATTCTAACTCTATATTCTAACTCTATATTCTAACTCTATATTCTAACTCTATATTCTAACTCTCTATATTCTAACTCTATATTCTAACTCTATATTCTAACTCTATATTCTAACTCTATATTCTAACTCTATATTCTAACTCTCTATATTCTAACTCTCTATATTCTAACTCTATATTCTAACTCTCTATATTCCAACTCTCTATATACCAACTCTCTATATTCTAACTCTATATTCTAACTCTCTATATTCCAACTCTCTATATTCTAACTCTATATTCTAACTCACTATATTCTAACTCTATATTCTAACTCTATACTCTAACTCTATATTCTAACTCTCTATATTCCAACTCTCTATATTCTAACTCTCTATATTCTAACTCTATATTCTAACTCTATATTCTAACGCTCTATATTCTAACTCTCTATATTTTAACTCTCTATATTCTAACTCTCTATAATCTAACTCTATATTATAACTCTCTATATACCAACTCTCTATATTCTAACTCTCTATATTCTAACTCTCTATATTCCAACTCTCTATATTCTAACTCTCTATATTCTAACTCTATATTCTAACTCTATATTCTAACTCTATATTCTAACTCTCTATATTCTAACTCTATATTCTAACTCTCTATATTCTAACTCTCTATATTCTAACTCTCTATATTCTAACTCTATATTCTAACTCTATATTCTAACTCTCTATATTCTAACTCTCTATATTCTAACTATATATTCTAACTCACTATATTCTAACTCTATATTCTAACTCTATACTCTAACTCTATATTCTAACTCTCTATATTCTAACTCTATATTCTAACTCTCTATATTCTAACTCTCTATATTCTAACTCTCTATATTCTAACTCTATATTCTAACTCTATATTCTAACTCTCTATATTCTAACTCTCTATATTCTAAATCTATATTCTAACTCTCTATATTCTAACTCTCTATATTCTAACTCTATATTCTAACTCTCTATATTCTAACTCTATATTCTAACTCTATATACTAACTCTCTATATTCTAACTCTCTATATTTTAACTCTCTATATTCTAACTCTCTATAATCTAACTCTATATTCTAACTCTCTATATTCCAACTCTCTATATTCTAACTCTCTATATTCTAACTCTCTATATTCCAACTCTCTATATTCTAACTCTCTATATTCTAACTCTATATTCTAACTCTATATTCTAACTCTATATTCTAACTCTATATTCTAGCTCTCTATATTCTAACTCTATATTCTAACTCTCTATTTTCTAACTCTCTATATTCTAACTCTCTATATTCTAACTATATTCTAACTCTCTATATTCTAACTCTATATTCTAACTCTATATTCTAACTCTATATTCTAACTCTATATTTTAACTCTATATTCTAACTCTCTATATTCCAACTCTCTATATTCTAACTCTCTATATTCTAACTCTCTATATTCTAACTCTATATTCTAACTCTATATTCTAACTCTATATTCTAACTCTATATTCTAACTCTCTATATTCTAACTTTATATTCTAACTCTATATTCTAACTCTATATTCTAACTCTATATTCTAACTCTATATTCTAACTCTCTATATTCTAACTCTCTATATTCTAACTCTATATTCTAACTCTCTATATTCCAACTCTCTATATACCAACTCTCTATATTCTAACTCTATATTCTAACTCTCTATATTCCAACTCTCTATATTCTAACTCTATATTCTAACTCACTATATTCTAACTCTATATTCTAACTCTATACTCTAACTCTATATTCTAACTCTCTATATTCCAACTCTCTATATTCTAACTCTCTATATTCTAACTCTATATTCTAACTCTATATTCTAACGCTCTATATTCTAACTCTCTATATTTTAACTCTCTATATTCTAACTCTCTATAATCTAACTCTATATTATAACTCTCTATATTCCAACTCTCTATATTCTAACTCTCTATATTCTAACTCTCTATATTCCAACTCTCTATATTCTAACTCTCTATATTCTAACTCTATATTCTAACTCTATATTCTAACTCTATATTCTAACTCTCTATATCCTAACTCTATATTCTAACTCTCTATATTCTAACTCTCTATATTCTAACTCTCTATATTCTAACTCTATATTCTAACTCTATATTCTAACTCTCTATATTCTAACTCTCTATATTCTAACTATATATTCTAACTCACTATATTCTAACTCTATATTCTAACTCTATACTCTAACTCTATATTCTAACTCTCTATATTCTAACTCTATATTCTAACTCTCTATATTCTAACTCTCTATATTCTAACTCTCTATATTCTAACTCTATATTCTAACTCTATATTCTAACTCTCTATATTCTAACTCTCTATATTCTAAATCTATATTCTAACTCTCTATATTCTAACTCTCTATATTCTAACTCTATATTCTAACTCTCTATATTCTAACTCTATATTCTAACTCTATATACTAACTCTCTATATTCTAACTCTCTATATTTTAACTCTCTATATTCTAACTCTCTATATTCTAACTCTCTATATTCTAACTCTCTATATTCAAACTCTCTGTATTCTAAATGTCTATATTCCAACTCTCTATATTCCAACTCTCTATATTCTAACTCTATATTCTAACTCACTATATTCTAACTCTATATTCTAACTCTGTACTCTAGCTCTATATTCTAACTCTCTATATTCTAACTCTCTATATTCTAACTCTCTATATTCTAACTCTATATTCTAACTCTATATACTAACTCTCTATATTCTAACTCTCTATATTTTAACTCTCTATATTCTAACTCTCTATAATCTAACTCTATATTCTAACTCTGTATATTCCAACTCTCTATATTCTAACTCTCTATATTCTAACTCTCTATATTCCAACTCTCTATATTCTAACTCTCTATATTCTAACTCTATATTCTAACTCTATATTCTAACTCTATATTCTAACTCTATATTCTAGCTCTCTATATTCTAACTCTATATTCTAACTCTCTATTTTCTAACTCTCTATATTCTAACTCTCTATATTCTAACTATATTCTAACTCTCTATATTCTAACTCTATATTCTAACTCTATATTCTAACTCTATATTCTAACTCTATATTTTAACTCTATATTCTAACTCTCTATATTCCAACTCTCTATATTCTAACTCTCTATATTCTAACTCTCTATATTCTAACTCTATATTCTAACTCTATATTCTAACTCTATATTCTAACTCTATATTCTAACTCTCTATATTCTAACTCTATATTCTAACTCTATATTCTAACTCTATATTCTAACTCTATATTCTAACTCTATATTCTAACTCTCTATATTCTAACTCTCTATATTCTAACTCTATATTCTAACTCTCTATATTCCAACTCTCTATATACCAACTCTCTATATTCTAACTCTATATTCTAACTCTCTATATTCCAACTCTCTATATTCTAACTCTATATTCTAACTCACTATATTCTAACTCTATATTCTAACTCTATACTATAACTCTATATTCTAACTCTCTATATTCCAACTCTCTATATTCTAACTCTCTATATTCTAACTCTATATTCTAACTCTCTATATTCTAACTCTATATTCTAACTCTATATTCTAACGCTCTATATTCTAACTCTCTATATTTTAACTCTCTATATTCTAACTCTCTATAATCTAACTCTATATTATAACTCTCTATATACCAACTCTCTATATTCTAACTCTCTATATTCTAACTCTCTATATTCCAACTCTCTATATTCTAACTCTCTATATTCTAACTCTATATTCTAACTCTATATTCTAACTCTATATTCTAACTCTCTATATTCTAACTCTATATTCTAACTCTCTATATTCTAACTCTCTATATTCTAACTCTCTATATTCTAACTCTATATTCTAACTCTATATTCTAACTCTCTATATTCTAACTCTCTATATTCTAACTATATATTCTAACTCACTATATTCTAACTCTATATTCTAACTCTATACTCTAACTCTATATTCTAACTCTCTATATTCTAACTCTATATTCTAACTCTCTATATTCTAACTCTCTATATTCTAACTCTCTATATTCTAACTCTATATTCTAACTCTATATTCTAACTCTCTATATTCTAACTCTCTATATTCTAAATCTATATTCTAACTCTCTATATTCTAACTCTCTATATTCTAACTCTATATTCTAACTCTCTATATTCTAACTCTATATTCTAACTCTATATACTAACTCTCTATATTCTAACTCTCTATATTTTAACTCTCTATATTCTAACTCTCTATAATCTAACTCTATATTCTAACTCTCTATATTCCAACTCTCTATATTCTAACTCTCTATATTCTAACTCTCTATATTCCAACTCTCTATATTCTAACTCTCTATATTCTAACTCTATATTCTAACTCTATATTCTAACTCTATATTCTAACTCTATATTCTAGCTCTCTATATTCTAACTCTATATTCTAACTCTCTATTTTCTAACTCTCTATATTCTAACTCTCTATATTCTAACTATATTCTAACTCTCTATATTCTAACTCTATATTCTAACTCTATATTCTAACTCTATATTCTAACTCTATATTTTAACTCTATATTCTAACTCTCTATATTCCAACTCTCTATATTCTAACTCTCTATATTCTAACTCTCTATATTCTAACTCTATATTCTAACTCTATATTCTAACTCTATATTCTAACTCTATATTCTAACTCTCTATATTCTAACTCTATATTCTAACTCTATATTCTAACTCTATATTCTAACTCTATATTCTAACTCTATATTCTAACTCTCTATATTCTAACTCTCTATATTCTAACTCTATATTCTAACTCTCTATATTCCAACTCTCTATATACCAACTCTCTATATTCTAACTCTATATTCTAACTCTCTATATTCCAACTCTCTATATTCTAACTCTATATTCTAACTCACTATATTCTAACTCTATATTCTAACTCTATACTCTAACTCTATATTCTAACTCTCTATATTCCAACTCTCTATATTCTAACTCTCTATATTCTAACTCTATATTCTAACTCTATATTCTAACGCTCTATATTCTAACTCTCTATATTTTAACTCTCTATATTCTAACTCTCTATAATCTAACTCTATATTATAACTCTCTATATTCCAACTCTCTATATTCTAACTCTCTATATTCTAACTCTCTATATTCCAACTCTCTATATTCTAACTCTCTATATTCTAACTCTATATTCTAACTCTATATTCTAACTCTATATTCTAACTCTCTATATTCTAACTCTATATTCTAACTCTCTATATTCTAACTCTCTATATTCTAACTCTCTATATTCTAACTCTATATTCTAACTCTATATTCTAACTCTCTATATTCTAACTCTCTATATTCTAACTATATATTCTAACTCACTATATTCTAACTCTATATTCTAACTCTATACTCTAACTCTATATTCTAACTCTCTATATTCTAACTCTATATTCTAACTCTCTATATTCTAACTCTCTATATTCTAACTCTCTATATTCTAACTCTATATTCTAACTCTATATTCTAACTCTCTATATTCTAACTCTCTATATTCTAAATCTATATTCTAACTCTCTATATTCTAACTCTCTATATTCTAACTCTATATTCTAACTCTCTATATTCTAACTCTATATTCTAACTCTATATACTAACTCTCTATATTCTAACTCTCTATATTTTAACTCTCTATATTCTAACTCTCTATAATCTAACTCTATATTCTAACTCTCTATATTCCAACTCTCTATATTCTAACTCTCTATATTCTAACTCTCTATATTCCAACTCTCTATATTCTAACTCTCTATATTCTAACTCTATATTCTAACTCTATATTCTAACTCTATATTCTAACTCTATATTCTAGCTCTCTATATTCTAACTCTATATTCTAACTCTCTATTTTCTAACTCTCTATATTCTAACTCTCTATATTCTAACTATATTCTAACTCTCTATATTCTAACTCTATATTCTAACTCTATATTCTAACTCTATATTCTAACTCTATATTTTAACTCTATATTCTAACTCTCTATATTCCAACTCTCTATATTCTAACTCTCTATATTCTAACTCTCTATATTCTAACTCTATATTCTAACTCTCTATATTCCAACTCTCTATATACCAACTCTCTATATTCTAACTCTATATTCTAACTCTCTATATTCCAACTCTCTATATTCTAACTCTATATTCTAACTCACTATATTCTAACTCTATATTCTAACTCTATACTCTAACTCTATATTCTAACTCTCTATATTCCAACTCTCTATATTCTAACTCTATATTCTAACTCTATATTCTAACTCTATATTCTAACTCTATATTCTAACTCTCTATATTCTAACTCTATATTCTAACTCTATATTCTAACTCTATATTCTAACTCTATATTCTAACTCTATATTCTAACTCTCTATATTCTAACTCTCTATATTCTAACTCTATATTCTAACTCTCTATATTCCAACTCTCTATATACCAACTCTCTATATTCTAACTCTATATTCTAACTCTCTATATTCCAACTCTCTATATTCTAACTCTATATTCTAACTCACTATATTCTAACTCTATATTCTAACTCTATACTCTAACTCTATATTCTAACTCTCTATATTCCAACTCTCTATATTCTAACTCTCTATATTCTAACTCTATATTCTAACTCTATATTCTAACGCTCTATATTCTAACTCTCTATATTTTAACTCTCTATATTCTAACTCTCTATAATCTAACTCTATATTATAACTCTCTATATTCCAACTCTCTATATTCTAACTCTCTATATTCTAACTCTCTATATTCCAACTCTCTATATTCTAACTCTCTATATTCTAACTCTATATTCTAACTCTATATTCTAACTCTATATTCTAACTCTCTATATTCTAACTCTATATTCTAACTCTCTATATTCTAACTCTCTATATTCTAACTCTCTATATTCTAACTCTATATTCTAACTCTATATTCTAACTCTCTATATTCTAACTCTCTATATTCTAACTATATATTCTAACTCACTATATTCTAACTCTATATTCTAACTCTATACTCTAACTCTATATTCTAACTCTCTATATTCTAACTCTATATTCTAACTCTCTATATTCTAACTCTATATATTCTAACTCTCTATATTCTAACTCTATATTCTAACTCTATATTCTAACTCTCTATATTCTAACTCTCTATATTCTAAATCTATATTCTAACTCTCTATATTCTAACTCTCTATATTCTAACTCTATATTCTAACTCTCTATATTCTAACACTCTATATTCTAACTCTCTATATTCTAACTCTATATTCTAACTCTCTATATTCTAACTCTATATTCTAACTCTCTATATTCTAACTCTATATTCTAACTCTCTATATTCTAACTCTCTATATTCTAACTCTCTATATTCAAACTCTCTATATTCTAACTGTCTATATTCCAACTCTCTATATTCTAACTCTATATTCTAACTCTATATTCTAACTCTATATTCTAACTCTATATTCTAACTCTCTATATTCCAACTCTATATATTCTAACTCTCTATATTCTAACTCTCTATGTTCTAACTCTGTATATTCCAACTCTCTATATTCTAACTCTCTATATTCTAACTCTGTATATTCCAACTCTGTATATTCTAACTCTCTATATTCTAACTCTCTATATTCTAACTCTATATTCCAACTCTCTATATTCTAACTCTCTATATTCTAACTCCGTATTTTCCAAATCTGTAGCTCATTTGGTAGAGCACGGCGCTTGTAACGCTAAGTTAGTGGGTTCGATCCCCGGGACCACCCATACACAAAAAAAAATTAAAATGTATGCACGTATGACTGTAAGTCGCTTTGGATAAAAGCGTCTGCTAAATGGCATATTATTATTATTATATTCTAACTCTCTATATTCTAACTCTGTATATTCTAACTCTATATTCTAACTCTCTATATTCCAACTCTCTATATTCTAACTCTCTATATTCTAACTCTATATTCTAACTCTCTATATTCTAACTATCTATATTCTAACTCTATATTCTAACTATATATTCTAACTCTCTATATTCTAACTCTCTATATTCTAACTCTCTATATTCTAACTCTATATTCTAACTCTCTATATTCTAACTATCTATATTCTAACTCTATATTCTAACTCTCTATATTCTAACTCTCTATATTCTAACTCTCTATATTCTAACTATATTCTAACTCTCTATATTCTAACTCTCTATATTCTAACTCTATATTCTAACTCTATATTCTAGCTCTCTATATTGTAACTCTATATTCTAACTCTATATTCTAACTCTCTATATTCTAACTCTATATTGTAACTCTCTATATTCTAACTCTATATTCTAACTCTATATGCTAACTCTATATTCTAACTCTATATTCTAACTCTATATTCTAACTCTCTATATTTCAACTCTCTATATTCTGACTCTCTATATTATAACTCTCTATATTATAACTCTATTCTAACTCTCTGTATTCTAACTCTCTATATACTAACTGTATATTCTAACTGTGTATTCTAACTCTCTATATTCTAACTCTCTATATTCTAACTCTCTATATTCTAACTCTATATTCTAACTCTATATTCTAACTCTATATTCTAACTCTATACTCTAACTCTATATTCTAACTCTCTATATTCCAACTCTCTATATTGTAACTCTCTATATTCTAACTCTATATTCTAACTCTATATTCTAACGCTCTATATTCTAACTCTCTATATTTTAACTCTCTATATTCTAACTCTCTATAATCTAACTCTATATTATAACTCTCTATATTCCAACTCTCTATATTCTAACTCTCTATAATCTAACTCTATATTCTAACTCTCTATATTCCAACTCTCTATATTCTAACTCTCTATATTCTAACTCTCTATATTCCAACTCTCTATATTCTAACTCTCTATATTCTAACTCTATATTCTAACTCTATATTCTAACTCTATATTCTAACTCTATATTCTAGCTCTCTATATTCTAACTCTATATTCTAACTCTCTATTTTCTAACTCTCTATATTCTAACTCTCTATATTCTAACTATATTCTAACTCTCTATATTCTAACTCTATATTCTAACTCTATATTCTAACTCTATATTCTAACTCTATATTTTAACTCTATATTCTAACTCTCTATATTCCAACTCTCTATATTCTAACTCTCTATATTCTAACTCTCTATATTCTAACTCTATATTCTAACTCTATATTCTAACTCTATATTCTAACTCTATATTCTAACTCTCTATATTCTAACTCTATATTCTAACTCTATATTCTAACTCTATATTCTAACTCTATATTCTAACTCTATATTCTAACTCTCTATATTCTAACTCTCTATATTCTAACTCTATATTCTAACTCTCTATATTCCAACTCTCTATATACCAACTCTCTATATTCTAACTCTATATTCTAACTCTCTATATTCCAACTCTCTATATTCTAACTCTATATTCTAACTCACTATATTCTAACTCTATATTCTAACTCTATACTCTAACTCTATATTCTAACTCTCTATATTCCAACTCTCTATATTCTAACTCTCTATATTCTAACTCTATATTCTAACTCTATATTCTAACGCTCTATATTCTAACTCTCTATATTTTAACTCTCTATATTCTAACTCTCTATAATCTAACTCTATATTATAACTCTCTATATTCCAACTCTCTATATTCTAACTCTCTATATTCTAACTCTCTATATTCCAACTCTCTATATTCTAACTCTCTATATTCTAACTCTATATTCTAACTCTATATTCTAACTCTATATTCTAACTCTCTATATTCTAACTCTATATTCTAACTCTCTATATTCTAACTCTCTATATTCTAACTCTCTATATTCTAACTCTATATTCTAACTCTATATTTTAACTCTCTATATTCTAACTCTCTATATTCTAACTCTCTATATTCTAACTCTCTATATTCAAACTCTCTGTATTCTAACTGTCTATATTCCAACTCTCTATATTCCAACTCTCTATATTCTAACTCTATATTCTAACTCACTATATTCTAACTCTATATTCTAACTCTGTACTCTAGCTCTATATTCTAACTCTCTATATTCTAACTCTCTATATTCTAACTCTCTATATTCTAACTCTATATTCTAACTCTATATACTAACTCTCTATA
Source organism: Coregonus lavaretus (assembly GCF_964263955.1). Taxonomy (NCBI): domain Eukaryota; kingdom Metazoa; phylum Chordata; class Actinopteri; order Salmoniformes; family Salmonidae; genus Coregonus; species Coregonus lavaretus. The sequence continues at coordinate 16,380 of NW_028157366.1, forward strand.
TTCTAACTCTCTATATTTTAACTCTCTATATTCTAACTCTCTATAATCTAACTCTATATTCTAACTCTGTATATTCCAACTCTCTATATTCTAACTCTCTATATTCTAACTCTCTATATTCCAACTCTCTATATTCTAACTCTCTATATTCTAACTCTATATTCTAACTCTATATTCTAACTCTATATTCTAACTCTATATTCTAGCTCTCTATATTCTAACTCTATATTCTAACTCTCTATTTTCTAACTCTCTATATTCTAACTCTCTATATTCTAACTATATTCTAACTCTCTATATTCTAACTCTATATTCTAACTCTATATTCTAACTCTATATTCTAACTCTATATTTTAACTCTATATTCTAACTCTCTATATTCCAACTCTCTATATTCTAACTCTCTATATTCTAACTCTCTATATTCTAACTCTATATTCTAACTCTATATTCTAACTCTATATTCTAACTCTATATTCTAACTCTCTATATTCTAACTCTATATTCTAACTCTATATTCTAACTCTATATTCTAACTCTATATTCTAACTCTATATTCTAACTCTCTATATTCTAACTCTCTATATTCTAACTCTATATTCTAACTCTCTATATTCCAACTCTCTATATACCAACTCTCTATATTCTAACTCTATATTCTAACTCTCTATATTCCAACTCTCTATATTCTAACTCTATATTCTAACTCACTATATTCTAACTCTATATTCTAACTCTATACTCTAACTCTATATTCTAACTCTCTATATTCCAACTCTCTATATTCTAACTCTCTATATTCTAACTCTATATTCTAACTCTATATTCTAACGCTCTATATTCTAACTCTCTATATTTTAACTCTCTATATTCTAACTCTCTATAATCTAACTCTATATTATAACTCTCTATATACCAACTCTCTATATTCTAACTCTCTATATTCTAACTCTCTATATTCCAACTCTCTATATTCTAACTCTCTATATTCTAACTCTATATTCTAACTCTATATTCTAACTCTATATTCTAACTCTCTATATTCTAACTCTATATTCTAACTCTCTATATTCTAACTCTTTATATTCTAACTCTCTATATTCTAACTCTATATTCTAACTCTATATTCTAACTCTCTATATTCTAACTCTCTATATTCTAACTATATATTCTAACTCACTATATTCTAACTCTATATTCTAACTCTATACTCTAACTCTATATTCTAACTCTCTATATTCTAACTCTATATTCTAACTCTCTATATTCTAACTCTCTATATTCTAACTCTCTATATTCTAACTCTATATTCTAACTCTATATTCTAACTCTCTATATTCTAACTCTCTATATTCTAAATCTATATTCTAACTCTCTATATTCTAACTCTCTATATTCTAACTCTATATTCTAACTCTCTATATTCTAACTCTATATTCTAACTCTATATACTAACTCTCTATATTCTAACTCTCTATATTTTAACTCTCTATATTCTAACTCTCTATAATCTAACTCTATATTCTAACTCTCTATATTCCAACTCTCTATATTCTAACTCTCTATATTCTAACTCTCTATATTCCAACTCTCTATATTCTAACTCTCTATATTCTAACTCTATATTCTAACTCTATATTCTAACTCTATATTCTAACTCTATATTCTAGCTCTCTATATTCTAACTCTATATTCTAACTCTCTATTTTCTAACTCTCTATATTCTAACTCTCTATATTCTAACTATATTCTAACTCTCTATATTCTAACTCTATATTCTAACTCTATATTCTAACTCTATATTCTAACTCTATATTTTAACTCTATATTCTAACTCTCTATATTCCAACTCTCTATATTCTAACTCTCTATATTCTAACTCTCTATATTCTAACTCTATATTCTAACTCTATATTCTAACTCTATATTCTAACTCTATATTCTAACTCTCTATATTCTAACTCTATATTCTAACTCTATATTCTAACTCTATATTCTAACTCTATATTCTAACTCTCTATATTCTAACTCTCTATATTCTAACTCTATATTCTAACTCTCTATATTCCAACTCTCTATATACCAACTCTCTATATTCTAACTCTATATTCTAACTCTCTATATTCCAACTCTCTATATTCTAACTCTATATTCTAACTCACTATATTCTAACTCTATATTCTAACTCTATACTCTAACTCTATATTCTAACTCTCTATATTCCAACTCTCTATATTCTAACTCTCTATATTCTAACTCTATATTCTAACTCTATATTCTAACGCTCTATATTCTAACTCTCTATATTTTAACTCTCTATATTCTAACTCTCTATAATCTAACTCTATATTATAACTCTCTATATTCCAACTCTCTATATTCTAACTCTCTATATTCTAACTCTCTATATTCCAACTCTCTATATTCTAACTCTCTATATTCTAACTCTATATTCTAACTCTATATTCTAACTCTATATTCTAACTCTCTATATTCTAACTCTATATTCTAACTCTCTATATTCTAACTCTCTATATTCTAACTCTCTATATTCTAACTCTATATTCTAACTCTATATTCTAACTCTCTATATTCTAACTCTCTATATTCTAACTATATATTCTAACTCACTATATTCTAACTCTATATTCTAACTCTATACTCTAACTCTATATTCTAACTCTCTATATTCTAACTCTATATTCTAACTCTCTATATTCTAACTCTCTATATTCTAACTCTCTATATTCTAACTCTATATTCTAACTCTATATTCTAACTCTCTATATTCTAACTCTCTATATTCTAAATCTATATTCTAACTCTCTATATTCTAACTCTCTATATTCTAACTCTATATTCTAACTCTCTATATTCTAACTCTATATTCTAACTCTATATACTAACTCTCTATATTCTAACTCTCTATATTTTAACTCTCTATATTCTAACTCTCTATAATCTAACTCTATATTCTAACTCTCTATATTCCAACTCTCTATATTCTAACTCTCTATATTCTAACTCTCTATATTCCAACTCTCTATATTCTAACTCTCTATATTCTAACTCTATATTCTAACTCTATATTCTAACTCTATATTCTAACTCTATATTCTAGCTCTCTATATTCTAACTCTATATTCTAACTCTCTATTTTCTAACTCTCTATATTCTAACTCTCTATATTCTAACTATATTCTAACTCTCTATATTCTAACTCTATATTCTAACTCTATATTCTAACTCTATATTCTAACTCTATATTTTAACTCTATATTCTAACTCTCTATATTCCAACTCTCTATATTCTAACTCTCTATATTCTAACTCTCTATATTCTAACTCTATATTCTAACTCTCTATATTCCGACTCTCTATATACCAACTCTCTATATTCTAACTCTATATTCTAACTCTCTATATTCCAACTCTCTATATTCTAACTCTATATTCTAACTCACTATATTCTAACTCTATATTCTAACTCTATACTCTAACTCTATATTCTAACTCTCTATATTCCAACTCTCTATATTCTAACTCTATATTCTAACTCTATATTCTAACTCTATATTCTAACTCTATATTCTAACTCTCTATATTCTAACTCTATATTCTAACTCTATATTCTAACTCTATATTCTAACTCTATATTCTAACTCTATATTCTAACTCTCTATATTCTAACTCTCTATATTCTAACTCTATATTCTAACTCTCTATATTCCAACTCTCTATATACCAACTCTCTATATTCTAACTCTATATTCTAACTCTCTATATTCCAACTCTCTATATTCTAACTCTATATTCTAACTCACTATATTCTAACTCTATATTCTAACTCTATACTCTAACTCTATATTCTAACTCTCTATATTCCAACTCTCTATATTCTAACTCTCTATATTCTAACTCTATATTCTAACTCTATATTCTAACGCTCTATATTCTAACTCTCTATATTTTAACTCTCTATATTCTAACTCTCTATAATCTAACTCTATATTATAACTCTCTATATTCCAACTCTCTATATTCTAACTCTCTATATTCTAACTCTCTATATTCCAACTCTCTATATTCTAACTCTCTATATTCTAACTCTATATTCTAACTCTATATTCTAACTCTATATTCTAACTCTCTATATTCTAACTCTATATTCTAACTCTCTATATTCTAACTCTCTATATTCTAACTCTCTATATTCTAACTCTATATTCTAACTCTATATTCTAACTCTCTATATTCTAACTCTCTATATTCTAACTATATATTCTAACTCACTATATTCTAACTCTATATTCTAACTCTATACTCTAACTCTATATTCTAACTCTCTATATTCTAACTCTATATTCTAACTCTCTATATTCTAACTCTATATATTCTAACTCTCTATATTCTAACTCTATATTCTAACTCTATATTCTAACTCTCTATATTCTAACTCTCTATATTCTAAATCTATATTCTAACTCTCTATATTCTAACTCTCTATATTCTAACTCTATATTCTAACTCTCTATATTCTAACACTCTATATTCTAACTCTCTATATTCTAACTCTATATTCTAACTCTCTATATTCTAACTCTATATTCTAACTCTCTATATTCTAACTCTATATTCTAACTCTCTATATTCTAACTCTCTATATTCTAACTCTCTATATTCAAACTCTCTATATTCTAACTGTCTATATTCCAACTCTCTATATTCTAACTCTATATTCTAACTCTATATTCTAACTCTATATTCTAACTCTATATTCTAACTCTCTATATTCCAACTCTATATATTCTAACTCTCTATATTCTAACTCTCTATGTTCTAACTCTGTATATTCCAACTCTCTATATTCTAACTCTCTATATTCTAACTCTGTATATTCCAACTCTGTATATTCTAACTCTCTATATTCTAACTCTCTATATTCTAACTCTATATTCCAACTCTCTATATTCTAACTCTCTATATTCTAACTCCGTATTTTCCAAATCTGTAGCTCATTTGGTAGAGCACGGCGCTTGTAACGCTAAGTTAGTGGGTTCGATCCCCGGGACCACCCATACACAAAAAAAAATTAAAATGTATGCACGTATGACTGTAAGTCGCTTTGGATAAAAGCGTCTGCTAAATGGCATATTATTATTATTATATTCTAACTCTCTATATTCTAACTCTGTATATTCTAACTCTATATTCTAACTCTCTATATTCCAACTCTCTATATTCTAACTCTCTATATTCTAACTCTATATTCTAACTCTCTATATTCTAACTATCTATATTCTAACTCTATATTCTAACTATATATTCTAACTCTCTATATTCTAACTCTCTATATTCTAACTCTCTATATTCTAACTCTATATTCTAACTCTCTATATTCTAACTATCTATATTCTAACTCTATATTCTAACTCTCTATATTCTAACTCTCTATATTCTAACTCTCTATATTCTAACTATATTCTAACTCTCTATATTCTAACTCTCTATATTCTAACTCTATATTCTAACTCTATATTCTAGCTCTCTATATTGTAACTCTATATTCTAACTCTATATTCTAACTCTCTATATTCTAACTCTATATTGTAACTCTCTATATTCTAACTCTATATTCTAACTCTATATGCTAACTCTATATTCTAACTCTATATTCTAACTCTATATTCTAACTCTCTATATTTCAACTCTCTATATTCTGACTCTCTATATTATAACTCTCTATATTATAACTCTATTCTAACTCTCTGTATTCTAACTCTCTATATACTAACTGTATATTCTAACTGTGTATTCTAACTCTCTATATTCTAACTCTCTATATTCTAACTCTCTATATTCTAACTCTATATTCTAACTCTATATTCTAACTCTATATTCTAACTCTATACTCTAACTCTATATTCTAACTCTCTATATTCCAACTCTCTATATTGTAACTCTCTATATTCTAACTCTATATTCTAACTCTATATTCTAACGCTCTATATTCTAACTCTCTATATTTTAACTCTCTATATTCTAACTCTCTATAATCTAACTCTATATTATAACTCTCTATATTCCAACTCTCTATATTCTAACTCTCTATATTCTAACTCTCTATATTCCAACTCTCTATATTCTAACTCTCTATATTCTAACTCTATATTCTAACTCTATATTCTAACTCTATATTCTAACTCTCTATATTCTAACTCTATATTCTAACTCTCTATATTCTAACTCTCTATATTCTAACTCTCTATATTCTAACTCTATATTCTAACTCTATATTCTAACTCTCTATATTCTAACTCTCTATATTCTAACTATATATTCTAACTCACTATATTCTAACTCTATATTCTAACTCTATACTCTAACTCTATATTCTAACTCTCTATATTCTAACTCTATATTCTAACTCTCTATATTCTAACTCTATATATTCTAACTCTCTATATTCTAACTCTATATTCTAACTCTATATTCTAACTCTCTATATTCTAACTCTCTATATTCTAAATCTATATTCTAACTCTCTATATTCTAACTCTCTATATTCTAACTCTATATTCTAACTCTCTATATTCTAACACTCTATATTCTAACTCTCTATATTCTAACTCTATATTCTAACTCTATATTCTAACTCTCTATATTCTAACTCTATATTCTAACTCTCTATATTCTAACTCTCTATATTCTAACTCTCTATATTCAAACTCTCTATATTCTAACTGTCTATATTCCAACTCTCTATATTCTAACTCTATATTCTAACTCTATATTCTAACTCTATATTCTAACTCTATATTCTAACTCTCTATATTCCAACTCTATATATTCTAACTCTCTATATTCTAACTCTCTATGTTCTAACTCTGTATATTCCAACTCTCTATATTCTAACTCTCTATATTCTAACTCTGTATATTCCAACTCTGTATATTCTAACTCTCTATATTCTAACTCTCTATATTCTAACTCTATATTCCAACTCTCTATATTCTAACTCTCTATATTCTAACTCCGTATTTTCCAAATCTGTAGCTCATTTGGTAGAGCACGGCGCTTGTAACGCTAAGTTAGTGGGTTCGATCCCCGGGACCACCCATACACAAAAAATAATAAAAATGTATGCACGTATGACTGTAAGTCGCTTTGGATAAAAGCGTCTGCTAAATGGCATATTATTATTATTATATTCTAACTCTCTATATTCTAACTCTGTATATTCTAACTCTATATTCTAACTCTCTATATTCCAACTCTCTATATTCTAACTCTCTATATTCTAACTCTATATTCTAACTCTCTATATTCTAACTATCTATATTCTAACTCTATATTCTAACTATATATTCTAACTCTCTATATTCTAACTCTCTATATTCTAACTCTCTATATTCTAACTCTATATTCTAACTCTCTATATTCTAACTATCTATATTCTAACTCTATATTCTAACTCTCTATATTCTAACTCTCTATATTCTAACTCTCTATATTCTAACTATATTCTAACTCTCTATATTCTAACTCTCTATATTCTAACTCTATATTCTAACTCTATATTCTAGCTCTCTATATTGTAACTCTATATTCTAACTCTATATTCTAACTCTCTATATTCTAACTCTATATTGTAACTCTCTATATTCTAACTCTATATTCTAACTCTATATGCTAACTCTATATTCTAACTCTATATTCTAACTCTATATTCTAACGCTCTATATTTCAACTCTCTATATTCTGACTCTCTATATTATAACTCTCTATATTATAACTCTATTCTAACTCTCTGTATTCTAACTCTCTATATACTAACTGTATATTCTAACTGTGTATTCTAACTCTCTATATTCTAACTCTCTATATTCTAACTCTCTATATTCTAACTCTATATTCTAACTCTATATTCTAACTCTATATTCTAACTCTATATTCTAACTCTTTATATTCTAACTCTCTATATTCTAACTCTATATTCTAACTCTCTATATTCCAACACTCTATATACCAACTCTCTATATTCTAACTCTATATTCTAACTCTCTATATTCCAACTCTCTATATTCTAACTCTCTATATTCTAACTCTCTATATTTTAACTCTCTATATTCTAACTCTCTATAATCTAACTCTATATTCTAACTCTCTATATTCCAACTCTCTATATTCTAACTCTCTATATTCTAACTCTCTATATTCCAACTCTCTATATTCTAACTCTCTATATTCTAACTCTATATTCTAACTCTATATTCTAACTCTATATTCTAACTCTATATTCTAACTCTCTATATTCTAACTCTATATTCTAGCTCTCTATATTCTAACTATATATTCTAACTCTATATTCTAACTCTCTATATTCTAACTCTATATTCTAACTCTCTATATTCTAACTCTATATTCTAACTCTATATTCTAACTCTCTATATTCTAACTCTATATTCTAACTCTATATTCTAACTCTCTATATTCTAACTCTCTATATTCTAACTCTCTATATTCTAACTCTATTCTAACTCTCTGTATTCTAACTCTCTATATTCTAACTGTATATTCTAACTGTATATTCTAACTCTCTATATTCTAACTCTCTATATTCTAACTCTCTATATTCTAACTATATATTCTAACTCACTATATTCTAACTCTATATTCTAACTCTATACTCAAACTCTATATTCTAACTCTCTATATTCTAACTCTATATTCTAACTCTCTATATTCTAACTCTCTATATTCTAACTCTATATTCTAACTCTATATTCTAACTATCTATATTCTAACTCTCTATATTCTAAATCTATATTCTAACTCTCTATATTCTAACTCTCTATATTCTAACTCTATATTCTAACTCTCTGTATTCTAACACTCTATATTCTAACTCTCTATATTCTAACTCTATATTCTAACTCTCTATATTCTAACTCTATATTCTAACTCTCTATATTCTAACTCTATATTCTAACTCTCTATATTCTAACTCTCTATATTCTAACTCTCTATATTCAAACTCTCTGTATTCTAACTGTCTATATTCCAACTCTCTATATTCCAACTCTCTATATTCTAACTCTATATTCTAACTCACTATATTCTAACTCTATATTCTAACTCTATATTCTAACTCTCTATATTCTAACTCTCTATATTCTAACTCTATATTCTAACTCTCTATATTCCAACTCTCTATATACCAACTCTCTATATTCTAACTCTATATTCTAACTCTCTATATTCCAACTCTCTATATTCTAACTCTATATTCTAACTCACTATATTCTAACTCTATATTCTAACTCTATACTCTAACTCTATATTCTAACTCTCTATATTCTAACTCTCTATATTCTAACTCTCTATATTCTAACTCTCTATATTTTAACTCTCTATATTCTAACTCTCTATAATCTAACTCTATATTCTAACTCTCTATATTCCAACTCTCTATATTCTAACTCTCAATATTCTAACTCTCTATATTCCAACTCTCTATATTCTAACTCTCTATATTCTAACTCTATATTCTAACTCTATATTCTAACTCTATATTCTAACTCTATATTCTAACTCTCTATATTCTAACTCTATATTCTAGCTCTCTATATTCTAACTATATATTCTAACTCTATATTCTAACTCTCTATATTCTAACTCTATATTCTAACTCTCTATATTCTAACTCTATATTCTAACTCTATATTCTAACTCTCTATATTCTAACTCTATATTCTAACTCTATATTCTAACTCTCTATATTCTAACTCTCTATATTCTAACTCTCTATATTCTAACTCTCTATATTCTAACTCTATTCTAACTCTCTGTATTCTAACTCTCTATATTCTAACTGTATATTCTAACTGTATATTCTAACTCTCTATATTCTAACTCTCTATATTCTAACTCTCTATATTCTAACTATATATTCTAACTCACTATATTCTAACTCTATATTCTAACTCTATACTCAAACTCTATATTCTAACTCTCTATATTCTAACTCTATATTCTAACTCTCTATATTCTAACTCTCTATATTCTAACTCTATATTCTAACTCTATATTCTAACTCTCTATATTCTAACTCTCTATATTCTAAATCTATATTCTAACTCTCTATATTCTAACTCTCTATATTCTAACTCTATATTCTAACTCTCTATATTCTAACACTCTATATTCTAACTCTCTATATTCTAACTCTATATTCTAACTCTCTATATTCTAACTCTATATTCTAACTCTCTATATTCTAACTCTATATTCTAACTCTCTATATTCTAACTCTCTATATTCTAACTCTCTATATTCAAACTCTCTGTATTCTAACTGTCTATATTCCAACTCTCTATATTCCAACTCTCTATATTCTAACTCTATATTCTAACTCACTATATTCTAACTCTATATTCTAACTCTGTACTCTAGCTCTATATTCTAACTCTCTATATTCTAACTCTCTATATTCTAACTCTCTATATTCTAACTCTATATTCTAACTCTATATTCTAACTCTCTATATTCTAACTCTCTATATTTTAACTCTCTATATTCTAACTCTCTATAATCTAACTCTATATTCTAACTCTCTATATTCCAACTCTCTATATTCTAACTCTCTATATTCTAACTCTCTATATTCCAACTCTCTATATTCTAACTCTCTATATTCTAACTCTATATTCTAACTCTATATTCTAACTCTATATTCTAACTCTATATTCTAGCTCTCTATATTCTAACTCTATATTCTAACTCTCTATTTTCTAACTCTCTATATTCTAACTCTCTATATTCTAACTATATTCTAACTCTCTATATTCTAACTCTATATTCTAACTCTATATTCTAACTCTATATTCTAACTCTATATTCTAACTCTCTATATTCCAACCCTCTATATTCTAACTCTCTATATTCTAACTCTCTATATTCTAACTCTATATTCTAACTCTATATTCTAACTCTATATTCTAACTCTATATTCTAACTCTCTATATTCTAACTCTATATTCTAACTCTATATTCTAACTCTATATTCTAACTCTATATTCTAACTCTCTATATTCTAACTCTCTATATTCTAACTCTATATTCTAACTCTCTATATTCTAACTCTCTATATTCTAACTCTCTATATTCTAACTCTATATTCTAACTCTCTATATTCCAACTCTCTATATTCTAACTCTATATTCTAACTCACTATATTCTAACTCTATATTCTAACTCTATACTCTAACTCTATATTCTAACTCTCTATATTCTAACTCTCTATATTCTAACTCTCTATATTCTAACTCTATATTCTAACTCTATATTCTAACGCTCTATATTCTAACTCTCTATATTTTAACTCTCTATATTCTAACTCTCTATAATCTAACTCTATATTATAACTCTCTATATTCCAACTCTCTATATTCTAACTCTCTATATTCTAACTCTCTATATTCCAACTCTCTATATTCTAACTCTCTATATTCTAACTCTATATTCTAACTCTATATTCTAACTCTATATTCTAAAGCTCTATATTCTAACTCTATATTTTAACTCTCTATATTCTAACTCTCTATAATCTAACTCTATATTATAACTCTCTATATTCCAACTCTCTATATTCTAACTCTATATTCTAACTCACTATATTCTAACTCTATATTCTAACTCTATACTCTAACTCTATATTCTAACTCTCTATATTCTAACTCTCTATATTCTAACTCTCTATATTCTAACTCTATATTCTAACTCTATATTGTAACTCTCTATATTCTAACTCTCTATATTTTAACTCTCTATATTCTAACTCTCTATAATCTAACTCTATATTCTAACTCTCTATATTCCAACTCTCTATATTCTAACTCTCTATATTCTAACTCTCTATATTCCAACTCTCTATATTCTAACTCTCTATATTCTAACTCTATATTCTAACTCTATATTCTAACTCTATATTCTAACTCTATATTCTAGCTCTCTATATTCTAACTCTATATTCTAACTCTCTATTTTCTAACTCTCTATATTCTAACTCTCTATATTCTAACTATATTCTAACTCTCTATATTCTAACTCTATATTCTAACTCTATATTCTAACTCTATATTCTAACTCTATATTCTAACTCTATATTCTAACTCTCTATATTCCAACTCTCTATATTCTAACTCTCTATATTCTAACTCTATATTCTAACTCTATATTCTAACTCTATATTCTAACTCTATATTCTAACTCTATATTCCAACTCTCTATATTCTAACTCTATATTCTAACTCTATATTCTAACTCTATATTCTAACTCTATATTCTAACTCTATATTCTAACTCTCTATATTCCAACTCTCTATATTCTAACTCTATTTTCTAACTCACTATATTCTAACTCTATATTCTAACTCTATACTCTAACTCTATATTCTAACTCTCTATATTCTAACTCTCTATATTCTAACTCTCTATATTCTAACTCTATATTCTAACTCTATATTTTCTAACTCTCTATATTCTAACTCTCTATATTCTAACTATATTCTAACTCTCTATATTCTAACTCTATATTCTAACTCTATATTCTAACTCTATATTCTAACTCTATATTCTAACTCTCTATATTCCAACTCTCTATATTCTAACTCTCTATATTCTAACTCTATATTCTAACTCTATATTCTAACTCTATATTCTAACTCTATATTCTAACTCTATATTCTAACTCTATATTCTAACTCTATATTCTAACTCTATATTCTAACTCTATATTCTAACTCTCTATATTCTAACTCTCTATATTCTAACTCTATATTCTAACTCTCTATATTCCAACTCTCTATATACCAACTCTCTATATTCTAACTCTATATTCTAACTCTCTATATTCCAACTCTCTATATTCTAACTCTATATTCTAACTCACTATATTCTAACTCTATATTCTAACTCTATACTCTAACTCTATATTCTAACTCTCTATATTCTAACTCTCTATATTCTAACTCTCTATATTCTAACTCTATATTCTAACTCTATATTTTCTAACTCTCTATATTCTAACTCTCTATATTCTAACTATATTCTAACTCTCTATATTCTAACTCTATATTCTAACTCTATATTCTAACTCTATATTCTAACTCTATATTCTAACTCTCTATATTCCAACTCTCTATATTCTAACTCTCTATATTCTAACTCTATATTCTAACTCTATATTCTAACTCTATATTCTAACTCTATATTCTAACTCTCTATATTCTTACTCTATATTCTAACTCTATATTCTAACTCTATATTCTAACTCTATATTCTAACTCTATATTCTAACTCTATATTCTAACTCTCTATATTCTAACTCTCTATATTCTAACTCTATATTATAACTCTCTATATTCCAACTCTCTATATACCAACTCTCTATATTCTAACTCTATATTCTAACTCTCTATATTCCAACTCTCTATATTCTAACTCTATATTCTAACTCACTATATTCTAACTCTATATTCTAACTCTATACTCTAACTCTATATTCTAACTCTCTATATTCTAACTCTCTATATTCTAACTCTCTATATTCTAACTCTATATTCTAACTCTATATTCTAACGCTCTATATTCTAACTCTCTATATTTTAACTCTCTATATTCTAACTCTCTATAATCTAACTCTATATTATAACTCTCTATATTCCAACTCTCTATATTCTAACTCTCTATATTCTAACTCTCTATATTCCAACTCTCTATATTCTAACTCTCTATATTCTAACTCTATATTCTAACTCTATATTCTAACTCTATATTCTAACTCTATATTCTAACTCTCTATATTCTAACTCTATATTCTAACTCTCTATTTTCTAACTCTCTATATTCTAACTCTCTATATTCTAACTATATTCTAACTCTCTATATTCTAACTCTATATTCTAACTCTATATTCTAACTCTATATTCTAACTCTATATTCTAACTCTATATTCTAACTCTCTATATTCCAACTCTCTATATTCTAACTCTCTATATTCTAACTCTATATTCTAACTCTATATTCTAACTCTATATTCTAACTCTCTATATTCTAACTATATTCTAACTCTCTATATTCTAACTCTCTATATTCTAACTCTATATTCTAACTCTATATTCTAGCTCTCTATATTCTAACTCTATATTCTAACTCTATATTCTAACTCTCTATATTCTAACTCTATATTCTAACTCTCTATATTCTAACTCTATATTCTAACTCTATATGCTAACTCTATATTCTAACTCTATATTCTAACTCTATATTCTAACTCTCTATATTCTAACTCTCTATATTCTAACTCTCTATAATCCAACTCTCTATATTCTAACTCTACATTCCAACTCTCTATATTCTAACTCTATATTCTAACTCTCTATATTCTAACTATATTCTAACTCTCTATATTCTAACTCTCTATATTCTAACTCGATATTGCAACTCTATATTCTAGCTCTCTATATTCTAACTCTATATTCTAACTATATATTCTAACTCTCTATATTCTAACTATATATTCTAACTCTCTATATTCTAACTCTATATTCTAACTCTATATGCTAACTCTATATTCTAACTCTATATTCTAACTCTATATTCTAACTCTCTATATTCTAACTCTCTATATTCTAACTCTCTATATTCTGACTCTCTATATTCTAACTCTCTATATTCTAACTCTATTCAAACTCTCTGTATTCTAACTCTCTATGTACTAACTGTATATTCTAACTGTATATTCTAACTCTCTATATTTTAACTCTCTATATTCTAACTCTCTATAATCTAACTCTATATTATAACTCTCTATATTCCAACTCTCTATATTCAAACTCTATATTCTAACTCACTATATTCTAACTCTATATTCTAACTCTATACTCTAACTCTATATTCTAACTCTCTATATTCTAACTCTCTATATTCTAACTCTCTATATTCTAACTCTATATTCTAACTCTATATTCTAACTCTATATTCTAACTCTCTATATTCTAACTCTCTATATTCTAACTATCTATATTCTAACTCTCTATATTCTAAATCTATATTCTAACTCTCTATATTCTAACTCTCTATATTCTAACTCTATATTCTAACTCTCTGTATTCTAACACTCTATATTCTAACTCTCTATATTCTAACTCTATATTCTAACTCTCTATATTCTAACTCTATATTCTAACTCTCTATATTCTAACTCTATATTCTAACTCTCTATATTCTAACTCTCTATATTCTAACTCTCTATATTCAAACTCTCTGTATTCTAACTGTCTATATTCCAACTCTCTATATTCCAACTCTCTATATTCTAACTCTATATTCTAACTCACTATATTCTAACTCTATATTCTAACTCTATATTCTAACTCTCTATATTCTAACTCTCTATATTCTAACTCTATATTCTAACTCTCTATATTCCAACTCTCTATATACCAACTCTCTATATTCTAACTCTATATTCTAACTCTCTATATTCCAACTCTCTATATTCTAACTCTATATTCTAACTCACTATATTCTAACTCTATATTCTAACTCTATACTCTAACTCTATATTCTAACTCTCTATATTCTAACTCTCTATATTCTAACTCTCTATATTCTAACTCTCTATATTTTAACTCTCTATATTCTAACTCTCTATAATCTAACTCTATATTCTAACTCTCTATATTCCAACTCTCTATATTCTAACTCTCAATATTCTAACTCTCTATATTCCAACTCTCTATATTCTAACTCTCTATATTCTAACTCTATATTCTAACTCTATATTCTAACTCTATATTCTAACTCTATATTCTAACTCTCTATATTCTAACTCTATATTCTAGCTCTCTATATTCTAACTATATATTCTAACTCTATATTCTAACTCTCTATATTCTAACTCTATATTCTAACTCTCTATATTCTAACTCTATATTCTAACTCTATATTCTAACTCTCTATATTCTAACTCTATATTCTAACTCTATATTCTAACTCTCTATATTCTAACTCTCTATATTCTAACTCTCTATATTCTAACTCTCTATATTCTAACTCTATTCTAACTCTCTGTATTCTAACTCTCTATATTCTAACTGTATATTCTAACTGTATATTCTAACTCTATATTCTAACTCTCTATATTCTAACTCTCTATATTCTAACTATATATTCTAACTCACTATATTCTAACTCTATATTCTAACTCTATACTCAAACTCTATATTCTAACTCTCTATATTCTAACTCTATATTCTAACTCTCTATATTCTAACTCTCTATATTCTAACTCTATATTCTAACTCTATATTCTAACTCTCTATATTCTAACTCTATATTCTAACTCTATATTCTAACTCTCTATATTCTAACTCTCTATATTCTAACTATCTATATTCTAACTCTCTATATTCTAAATCTATATTCTAACTCTCTATATTCTAACTCTCTATATTCTAACTCTATATTCTAACTCTCTGTATTCTAACACTCTATATTCTAACTCTCTATATTCTAACTCTATATTCTAACTCTCTATATTCTAACTCTATATTCTAACTCTCTATATTCTAACTCTATATTCTAACTCTCTATATTCTAACTCTCTATATTCTAACTCTCTATATTCAAACTCTCTGTATTCTAACTGTCTATATTCCAACTCTCTATATTCCAACTCTCTATATTCTAACTCTATATTCTAACTCACTATATTCTAACTCTATATTCTAACTCTATATTCTAACTCTCTATATTCTAACTCTCTATATTCTAACTCTATATTCTAACTCTCTATATTCCAACTCTCTATATACCAACTCTCTATATTCTAACTCTATATTCTAACTCTCTATATTCCAACTCTCTATATTCTAACTCTATATTCTAACTCACTATATTCTAACTCTATATTCTAACTCTATACTCTAACTCTATATTCTAACTCTCTATATTCTAACTCTCTATATTCTAACTCTCTATATTCTAACTCTCTATATTTTAACTCTCTATATTCTAACTCTCTATAATCTAACTCTATATTCTAACTCTCTATATTCCAACTCTCTATATTCTAACTCTCAATATTCTAACTCTCTATATTCCAACTCTCTATATTCTAACTCTCTATATTCTAACTCTATATTCTAACTCTATATTCTAACTCTATATTCTAACTCTATATTCTAACTCTCTATATTCTAACTCTATATTCTAGCTCTCTATATTCTAACTATATATTCTAACTCTATATTCTAACTCTCTATATTCTAACTCTATATTCTAACTCTCTATATTCTAACTCTATATTCTAACTCTATATTCTAACTCTCTATATTCTAACTCTATATTCTAACTCTATATTCTAACTCTCTATATTCTAACTCTCTATATTCTAACTCTCTATATTCTAACTCTATATTCTAACTCTATATTCTAACTCTATATTCTAACTCTATATTCCAACTCTCTATATTCTAACTCTATATTCTAACTCTATATTCTAACTCTATATTCTAACTCTATATTCTAACTCTATATTCTAACTCTCTATATTCCAACTCTCTATATTCTAACTCTATTTTCTAACTCACTATATTCTAACTCTATATTCTAACTCTATACTCTAACTCTATATTCTAACTCTCTATATTCTAACTCTCTATATTCTAACTCTCTATATTCTAACTCTATATTCTAACTCTATATTTTCTAACTCTCTATATTCTAACTCTCTATATTCTAACTATATTCTAACTCTCTATATTCTAACTCTATATTCTAACTCTGTACTCTAGCTCTATATTCTAACTCTCTATATTCTAACTCTCTATATTCTAACTCTCTATATTCTAACTCTATATTCTAACTCTATATTCTAACTCTCTATATTCTAACTCTCTATATTTTAACTCTCTATATTCTAACTCTCTATAATCTAACTCTATATTCTAACTCTCTATATTCCAACTCTCTATATTCTAACTCTCTATATTCTAACTCTCTATATTCCAACTCTCTATATTCTAACTCTCTATATTCTAACTCTATATTCTAACTCTATATTCTAACTCTATATTCTAACTCTATATTCTAGCTCTCTATATTCTAACTCTATATTCTAACTCTCTATTTTCTAACTCTCTATATTCTAACTCTCTATATTCTAACTCTATATTCTAACTCTATATTCTAACTCTATATTCTAACTCTATATTCTAACTCTCTATATTCTAACTCTATATTCTAACTCTATATTCTAACTCTATATTCTAACTCTATATTCTAACTCTATATTCTAACTCTCTATATTCTAACTCTCTATATTCTAACTCTATATTCTAACTCTCTATATTCTAACTCTCTATATTCTAACTCTCTATATTCTAACTCTATATTCTAACTCTCTATATTCCAACTCTCTATATTCTAACTCTATATTCTAACTCACTATATTCTAACTCTATATTCTAACTCTATACTCTAACTCTATATTCTAACTCTCTATATTCTAACTCTCTATATTCTAACTCTCTATATTCTAACTCTATATTCTAACTCTATATTCTAACGCTCTATATTCTAACTCTCTATATTTTAACTCTCTATATTCTAACTCTCTATAATCTAACTCTATATTATAACTCTCTATATTCCAACTCTCTATATTCTAACTCTCTATATTCTAACTCTCTATATTCCAACTCTCTATATTCTAACTCTCTATATTCTAACTCTATATTCTAACTCTATATTCTAACTCTATATTCTAACGCTCTATATTCTAACTCTATATTTTAACTCTCTATATTCTAACTCTCTATAATCTAACTCTATATTATAACTCTCTATATTCCAACTCTCTATATTCTAACTCTATATTCTAACTCACTATATTCTAACTCTATATTCTAACTCTATACTCTAACTCTATATTCTAACTCTCTATATTCTAACTCTCTATATTCTAACTCTCTATATTCTAACTCTATATTCTAACTCTATATTCTAACTCTCTATATTCTAACTCTCTATATTTTAACTCTCTATATTCTAACTCTCTATAATCTAACTCTATATTCTAACTCTCTATATTCCAACTCTCTATATTCTAACTCTCTATATTCTAACTCTCTATATTCCAACTCTCTATATTCTAACTCTCTATATTCTAACTCTATATTCTAACTCTATATTCTAACTCTATATTCTAACTCTATATTCTAGCTCTCTATATTCTAACTCTATATTCTAACTCTCTATTTTCTAACTCTCTATATTCTAACTCTCTATATTCTAACTATATTCTAACTCTCTATATTCTAACTCTATATTCTAACTCTATATTCTAACTCTATATTCTAACTCTATATTCTAACTCTATATTCTAACTCTCTATATTCCAACTCTCTATATTCTAACTCTCTATATTCTAACTCTATATTCTAACTCTATATTCTAACTCTATATTCTAACTCTATATTCTAACTCTATATTCCAACTCTCTATATTCTAACTCTATATTCTAACTCTATATTCTAACTCTATATTCTAACTCTATATTCTAACTCTATATTCTAACTCTCTATATTCCAACTCTCTATATTCTAACTCTATTTTCTAACTCACTATATTCTAACTCTATATTCTAACTCTATACTCTAACTCTATATTCTAACTCTCTATATTCTAACTCTCTATATTCTAACTCTCTATATTCTAACTCTATATTCTAACTCTATATTTTCTAACTCTCTATATTCTAACTCTCTATATTCTAACTATATTCTAACTCTCTATATTCTAACTCTATATTCTAACTCTATATTCTAACTCTATATTCTAACTCTCTATATTCCAACTCTCTATATTCTAACTCTCTATATTCTAACTCTATATTCTAACTCTATATTCTAACTCTATATTCTAACTCTATATTCTAACTCTCTATATTCTAACTCTATATTCTAACTCTATATTCTAACTCTATATTCTAACTCTATATTCTAACTCTCTATATTCTAACTCTCTATATTCTAACTCTATATTCTAACTCTCTATATTCCAACTCTCTATATACCAACTCTCTATATTCTAACTCTATATTCTAACTCTCTATATTCCAACTCTCTATATTCTAACTCTATATTCTAACTCACTATATTCTAACTCTATATTCTAACTCTATACTCTAACTCTATATTCTAACTCTCTATATTCTAACTCTCTATATTCTAACTCTCTATATTCTAACTCTATATTCTAACTCTATATTTTCTAACTCTCTATATTCTAACTCTCTATATTCTAACTATATTCTAACTCTCTATATTCTAACTCTATATTCTAACTCTATATTCTAACTCTATATTCTAACTCTATATTCTAACTCTCTATATTCCAACTCTCTATATTCTAACTCTCTATATTCTAACTCTATATTCTAACTCTATATTCTAACTCTATATTCTAACTCTCTATATTCTTACTCTATATTCTAACTCTATATTCTAACTCTATATTCTAACTCTATATTCTAACTCTATATTCTAACTCTATATTCTAACTCTCTATATTCTAACTCTCTATATTCTAACTCTATATTATAACTCTCTATATTCCAACTCTCTATATACCAACTCTCTATATTCTAACTCTATATTCTAACTCTCTATATTCCAACTCTCTATATTCTAACTCTATATTCTAACTCACTATATTCTAACTCTATATTCTAACTCTATACTCTAACTCTATATTCTAACTCTCTATATTCTAACTCTCTATATTCTAACTCTCTATATTCTAACTCTATATTCTAACTCTATATTCTAACGCTCTATATTCTAACTCTCTATATTTTAACTCTCTATATTCTAACTCTCTATAATCTAACTCTATATTATAACTCTCTATATTCCAACTCTCTATATTCTAACTCTCTATATTCTAACTCTCTATATTCCAACTCTCTATATTCTAACTCTCTATATTCTAACTCTATATTCTAACTCTATATTCTAACTCTATATTCTAACTCTATATTCTAACTCTCTATATTCTAACTCTATATTCTAACTCTCTATTTTCTAACTCTCTATATTCTAACTCTCTATATTCTAACTATATTCTAACTCTCTATATTCTAACTCTATATTCTAACTCTATATTCTAACTCTATATTCTAACTCTATATTCTAACTCTATATTCTAACTCTCTATATTCCAACTCTCTATATTCTAACTCTCTATATTCTAACTCTATATTCTAACTCTATATTCTAACTCTATATTCTAACTCTCTATATTCTAACTATATTCTAACTCTCTATATTCTAACTCTCTATATTCTAACTCTATATTCTAACTCTATATTCTAGCTCTCTATATTCTAACTCTATATTCTAACTCTATATTCTAACTCTCTATATTCTAACTCTATATTCTAACTCTCTATATTCTAACTCTATATTCTAACTCTATATGCTAACTCTATATTCTAACTCTATATTCTAACTCTATATTCTAACTCTCTATATTCTAACTCTCTATATTCTAACTCTCTATATTCCAACTCTCTATATTCTAACTCTACATTCCAACTCTCTATATTCTAACTCTATATTCTAACTCTCTATATTCTAACTATATTCTAACTCTCTATATTCTAACTCTCTATATTCTAACTCGATATTGCAACTCTATATTCTAGCTCTCTATATTCTAACTCTATATTCTAACTATATATTCTAACTCTCTATATTCTAACTATATATTCTAACTCTCTATATTCTAACTCTATATTCTAACTCTATATGCTAACTCTATATTCTAACTCTATATTCTAACTCTATATTCTAACTCTCTATATTCTAACTCTCTATATTCTAACTCTCTATATTCTGACTCTCTATATTCTAACTCTCTATATTCTAACTCTATTCAAACTCTCTGTATTCTAACTCTCTATGTACTAACTGTATATTCTAACTGTATATTCTAACTCTCTATATTTTAACTCTCTATATTCTAACTCTCTATAATCTAACTCTATATTATAACTCTCTATATTCCAACTCTCTATATTCAAACTCTATATTCTAACTCACTATATTCTAACTCTATATTCTAACTCTATACTCTAACTCTATATTCTAACTCTCTATATTCTAACTCTCTATATTCTAACTCTCTATATTCTAACTCTATATTCTAACTCTATATTCTAACTCTCTATATTCTAACTCTCTATATTTTAACTCTCTATATTCTAACTCTCTATAATCTAACTCTATATTCTAACTCTCTATATTCCAACTCTCTATATTCTAACTCTCTATATTCTAACTCTCTATATTCCAACTCTCTATATTCTAACTCTCTATATTCTAACTCTATATTCTAACTCTATATTCTAACTCTATATTCTAGCTCTCTATATTCTAACTCTATATTCTAACTCTCTATATTCTAACTCTCTATATTCTAACTCTGTATATTCTAACTCTATATTCTAACTCTCTATATTCCAACTCTCTATATTCTAACTCTCTATATTCTAACTCTATATTCTAACTCTCTATATTCTAACTATCTATATTCTAACTCTATATTCTAACTATATATTCTAACTCTCTATATTCTAACTCTCTATATTCTAACTCTCTATATTCTAACTCTATATTCTAACTCTCTATATTCTAACTATCTATATTCTAACTCTATATTCTAACTCTCTATATTCTAACTCTCTATATTCTAACTCTCTATATTCTAACTCTCTATATTCTAACTATATTCTAACTCTCTATATTCTAACTCTCTATATTCTAACTCTATATTCTAACTCTATATTCTAGCTCTCTATATTGTAACTCTATATTCTAACTCTATATTCTAACTCTCTATATTCTAACTCTATATTGTAACTCTCTATATTCTAACTCTATATTCTAACTCTATATGCTAACTCTATATTCTAACTCTATATTCTAACTCTATATTCTAACTCTCTATATTTCAACTCTCTATATTCTGACTCTCTATATTATAACTCTCTATATTCTAACTCTATTCTAACTCTCTGTATTCTAACTCTCTATATACTAACTGTATATTCTAACTGTGTATTCTAACTCTCTATATTCTAACTCTCTATATTCTAACTCTCTATATTCTAACTCTATATTCTAACTCTATATTCTAACTCTATATTCTAACTCTATATTCTAACTCTCTATATTCTAACTCTCTATATTCTAACTCTATATTCTAACTCTCTATATTCCAACTCTCTATATACCAACTCTCTATATTTTAACTCTATATTCTAACTCTCTATATTCCAACTCTCTATATTCTAACTCTATATTCTAACTCACTATATTCTAACTCTATATTCTAACTCTATACTCTAACTCTATATTCTAACTCTCTATATTCTAACTCTCTATATTCTAACTCTCTATATTCTAACTCTCTATATTTTAACTCTCTATATTCTAACTCTCTATAATCTAACTCTATATTCTAACTCTCTATATTCCAACTCTCTATATTCTAACTCTCTATATTCTAACTCTCTATATTCCAACTCTCTATATTCTAACTCTCTATATTCTAACTCTATATTCTAACTCTATATTCTAACTCTATATTCTAACTCTATATTCTAACTCTCTATATTCTAACTCTATATTCTAGCTCTCTATATTCTAACTATATATTCTAACTCTATATTCTAACTCTCTATATTCTAACTCTATATTCTAACTCTCTATATTCTAACTCTATATTCTAACTCTATATTCTAACTCTCTATATTCTAACTCTATATTCTAACTCTATATTCTAACTCTCTATATTCTAACTCTCTATATTCTAACTCTCTATATTCTAACTCTCTATATTCTAACTCTATTCTAACTCTCTGTATTCTAACTCTCTATATTCTAACTGTATATTCTAACTGTATATTCTAACTCTCTATATTCTAACTCTCTATATTCTAACTCTCTATATTCTAACTATATATTCTAACTCACTATATTCTAACTCTATATTCTAACTCTATACTCAAACTCTATATTCTAACTCTCTATATTCTAACTCTATATTCTAACTCTCTATATTCTAACTCTCTATATTCTAACTCTATATTCTAACTCTATATTCTAACTATCTATATTCTAACTCTCTATATTCTAAATCTATATTCTAACTCTCTATATTCTAACTCTCTATATTCTAACTCTATATTCTAACTCTCTATATTCTAACACTCTATATTCTAAGTCTCTATATTCTAACTCTATATTCTAACTCTCTATATTCTAACTCTATATTCTAACTCTCTATATTCTAACTCTATATTCTAACTCTCTATATTCTAACTCTCTATATTCTAACTCTCTATATTCAAACTCTCTGTATTCTAACTGTCTATATTCCAACTCTCTATATTCCAACTCTCTATATTCTAACTCTATATTCTAACTCACTATATTCTAACTCTATATTCTAACTCTATATTCTAAATCTCTATATTCTAACTCTCTATATTCTAACTCTATATTCTAACTCTCTATATTCCAACTCTCTATATACCAACTCTCTATATTCTAACTCTATATTCTAACTCTCTATATTCCAACTCTCTATATTCTAACTCTATATTCTAACTCACTATATTCTAACTCTATATTCTAACTCTATACTCTAACTCTATATTCTAACTCTCTATATTCTAACTCTCTATATTCTAACTCTATATTCTAACTCTATATTCTAACTCTATATTCTAACTCTCTATATTCTAACTCTATATTCTAGCTCTCTATATTCTAACTATATATTCTAACTCTATATTCTAACTCTCTATATTCTAACTCTATATTCTAACTCTCTATATTCTAACTCTATATTCTAACTCTATATTCTAACTCTCTATATTCTAACTCTATATTCTAACTCTATATTCTAACTCTCTATATTCTAACTCTCTATATTCTAACTCTCTATATTCTAACTCTCTATATTCTAACTCTATTCTAACTCTCTGTATTCTAACTCTCTATATTCTAACTGTATATTCTAACTGTATATTCTAACTCTCTATATTCTAACTCTCTATATTCTAACTCTCTATATTCTAACTATATATTCTAACTCACTATATTCTAACTCTATATTCTAACTCTATACTCAAACTCTATATTCTAACTCTCTATATTCTAACTCTATATTCTAACTCTCTATATTCTAACTCTCTATATTCTAACTCTCTATATTCTAAATCTATATTCTAACTCTCTATATTCTAACTCTCTATATTCTAACTCTATATTCTAACTCTCTATATTCTAACACTCTATATTCTAACTCTCTATATTCTAACTCTATATTCTAACTCTCTATATTCTAACTCTATATTCTAACTCTCTATATTCTAACTCTATATTCTAACTCTCTATATTCTAACTCTCTATATTCTAACTCTCTATATTCAAACTCTCTGTATTCTAACTGTCTATATTCCAACTCTCTATATTCCAACTCTCTATATTCTAACTCTATATTCTAACTCACTATATTCTAACTCTATATTCCAACTCTCTATATTCTAACTCTCTATATTCTAACTCTATATTCTAACTCTCTATATTCCAACTCTCTATATACCAACTCTCTATATTCTAACTCTATATTCTAACTCTCTATATTCCAACTCTCTATATTCTAACTCTATATTCTAACTCACTATATTCTAACTCTATATTATAACTCTATACTCTAACTCTATATTCTAACTCTCTATATTCTAACTCTCTATATTCTAACTCTCTATATTCTAACTCTATATTCTAACTCTATATTCTAACGCTCTATATTCTAACTCTCTATATTTTAACTCTCTATATTCTAACTCTCTATAATCTAACTCTATATTATAACTCTCTATATTCCAACTCTCTATATTCTAACTCTCTATATTCTAACTCTCTATATTCCAACTCTCTATATTCTAACTCTCTATATTCTAACTCTATATTCTAACTCTATATTCTAACTCTATATTCTAACGCTCTATATTCTAACTCTATATTTTAACTCTCTATATTCTAACTCTCTATAATCTAACTCTATATTATAACTCTCTATATTCCAACTCTCTATATTCTAACTCTATATTCTAACTCACTATATTCTAACTCTATATTCTAACTCTATACTCTAACTCTATATTCTAACTCTCTATATTCTAACTCTCTATATTCTAACTCTCTATATTCTAACTCTATATTCTAACTCTATATTCTAACTCTCTATATTCTAACTCTCTATATTTTAACTCTCTATATTCTAACTCTCTATAATCTAACTCTATATTCTAACTCTCTATATTCCAACTCTCTATATTCTAACTCTCTATATTCTAACTCTCTATATTCCAACTCTCTATATTCTAACTCTCTATATTCTAACTCTATATTCTAACTCTATATTCTAACTCTATATTCTAACTCTATATTCTAGCTCTCTATATTCTAACTCTATATTCTAACTCTCTATTTTCTAACTCTCTATATTCTAACTCTCTATATTCTAACTATATTCTAACTCTCTATATTCTAACTCTATATTCTAACTCTATATTCTAACTCTATATTCTAACTCTATATTCTAACTCTCTATATTCCAACTCTCTATATTCTAACTCTCTATATTCTAACTCTATATTCTAACTCTATATTCTAACTCTATATTCTAACTCTATATTCTAACTCTATATTCCAACTCTCTATATTCTAACTCTATATTCTAACTCTATATTCTAACTCTATATTCTAACTCTATATTCTAACTCTATATTCTAACTCTCTATATTCCAACTCTCTATATTCTAACTCTATTTTCTAACTCACTATATTCTAACTCTATATTCTAACTCTATACTCTAACTCTATATTCTAACTCTCTATATTCTAACTCTCTATATTCTAACTCTCTATATTCTAACTCTATATTCTAACTCTATATTTTCTAACTCTCTATATTCTAACTCTCTATATTCTAACTATATTCTAACTCTCTATATTCTAACTCTATATTCTAACTCTATATTCTAACTCTATATTCTAACTCTATATTCTAACTCTCTATATTCCAACTCTCTATATTCTAACTCTCTATATTCTAACTCTATATTCTAACTCTATATTCTAACTCTATATTCTAACTCTATATTCTAACTCTCTATATTCTAACTCTATATTCTAACTCTATATTCTAACTCTATATTCTAACTCTATATTCTAACTCTATATTCTAACTCTATATTCTAACTCTCTATATTCTAACTCTCTATATTCTAACTCTATATTCTAACTCTCTATATTCCAACTCTCTATATACCAACTCTCTATATTCTAACTCTATATTCTAACTCTCTATATTCCAACTCTCTATATTCTAACTCTATATTCTAACTCACTATATTCTAACTCTATATTCTAACTCTATACTCTAACTCTATATTCTAACTCTCTATATTCTAACTCTCTATATTCTAACTCTCTATATTCTAACTCTATATTCTAACTCTATATTTTCTAACTCTCTATATTCTAACTCTCTATATTCTAACTATATTCTAACTCTCTATATTCTAACTCTATATTCTAACTCTATATTTTAACTCTATATTCTAACTCTATATTCTAACTCTCTATATTCCAACTCTCTATATTCTAACTCTCTATATTCTAACTCTATATTCTAACTCTATATTCTAACTCTATATTCTAACTCTATATTCTAACTCTCTATATTCTTACTCTATATTCTAACTCTATATTCTAACTCTATATTCTAACTCTATATTCTAACTCTATATTCTAACTCTATATTCTAACTCTCTATATTCTAACTCTCTATATTCTAACTCTATATTCTAACTCTCTATATTCCAACTCTCTATATACCAACTCTCTATATTCTAACTCTATATTCTAACTCTCTATATTCCAACTCTCTATATTCTAACTCTATATTCTAACTCTATACTCTAACTCTATATTCTAACTCTCTATATTCTAACTCTCTATATTCTAACTCTCTATATTCTAACTCTATATTCTAACTCTATATTCTAACGCTCTATATTCTAACTCTCTATATTTTAACTCTCTATATTCTAACTCTCTATAATCTAACTCTATATTATAACTCTCTATATTCCAACTCTCTATATTCTAACTCTCTATATTCTAACTCTCTATATTCCAACTCTCTATATTCTAACTCTCTATATTCTAACTCTATATTCTAACTCTATATTCTAACTCTATTTTCTAACTCTCTATATTCTAACTCTCTATATTCTAACTATATTCTAACTCTCTATATTCTAACTCTATATTCTAACTCTATATTCTAACTCTATATTCTAACTCTATATTCTAACTCTATATTCTAACTCTCTATATTCCAACTCTCTATATTCTAACTCTCTATATTCTAACTCTATATTCTAACTCTATATTCTAACTCTATATTCTAACTCTCTATATTCTAACTATATTCTAACTCTCTATATTCTAACTCTCTATATTCTAACTCTATATTCTAACTCTATATTCTAGCTCTCTATATTCTAACTCTATATTCTAACTCTATATTCTAACTCTCTATATTCTAACTCTATATTCTAACTCTCTATATTCTAACTCTATATTCTAACTCTATATGCTAACTCTATATTCTAACTCTATATTCTAACTCTATATTCTAACTCTCTATATTCTAACTCTCTATATTCTAACTCTCTATATTCCAACTCTCTATATTCTAACTCTCTACATTCCAACTCTCTATATTCTAACTCTATATTCTAACTCTCTATATTCTAACTATATTCTAACTCTCTATATTCTAACTCTCTATATTCTAACTCGATATTGCAACTCTATATTCTAGCTCTCTATATTCTAACTCTATATTCTAACTATATATTCTAACTCTCTATATTCTAACTATATATTCTAACTCTCTATATTCTAACTCTATATTCTAACTCTATATGCTAACTCTATATTCTAACTCTATATTCTAACTCTATATTCTAACTCACTATATTCTAACTCTATATTCTAACTCTATACTCTAACTCTATATTCTAACTCTCTATATTCTAACTCTCTATATTCTAACTCTCTATATTCTAACTCTATATTCTAACTCTATATTCTAACGCTCTATATTCTAACTCTCTATATTTTAACTCTCTATATTCTAACTCTCTATAATCTAACTCTATATTATAACTCTCTATATTCCAACTCTCTATATTCTAACTCTCTATATTCTAACTCTCTATATTCCAACTCTCTATATTCTAACTCTCTATATTCTAACTCTATATTCTAACTCTATATTCTAACTCTATTTTCTAACTCTCTATATTCTAACTCTCTATATTCTAACTATATTCTAACTCTCTATATTCTAACTCTATATTCTAACTCTATATTCTAACTCTATATTCTAACTCTATATTCTAACTCTATATTCTAACTCTCTATATTCCAACTCTCTATATTCTAACTCTCTATATTCTAACTCTATATTCTAACTCTATATTCTAACTCTATATTCTAACTCTCTATATTCTAACTATATTCTAACTCTCTATATTCTAACTCTCTATATTCTAACTCTATATTCTAACTCTATATTCTAGCTCTCTATATTCTAACTCTATATTCTAACTCTATATTCTAACTCTCTATATTCTAACTCTATATTCTAACTCTCTATATTCTAACTCTATATTCTAACTCTATATGCTAACTCTATATTCTAACTCTATATTCTAACTCTATATTCTAACTCTCTATATTCTAACTCTCTATATTCTAACTCTCTATATTCCAACTCTCTATATTCTAACTCTCTACATTCCAACTCTCTATATTCTAACTCTATATTCTAACTCTCTATATTCTAACTATATTCTAACTCTCTATATTCTAACTCTCTATATTCTAACTCGATATTGCAACTCTATATTCTAGCTCTCTATATTCTAACTCTATATTCTAACTATATATTCTAACTCTCTATATTCTAACTATATATTCTAACTCTCTATATTCTAACTCTATATTCTAACTCTATATGCTAACTCTATATTCTAACTCTATATTCTAACTCTATATTCTAACTCTCTATATTCTAACTCTCTATATTCTAACTCTCTATATTCTGACTCTCTATATTCTAACTCTCTATATTCTAACTCTATTCAAACTCTCTGTATTCTAACTCTCTATATACTAACTGTATATTCTAACTGTATATTCTAACTCTCTATATTTTAACTCTCTATATTCTAACTCTCTATAATCTAACTCTATATTATAACTCTCTATATTCCAACTCTCTATATTCTAACTCTATATTCTAACTCACTATATTCTAACTCTATATTCTAACTCTATACTCTAACTCTATATTCTAACTCTCTATATTCTAACTCTCTATATTCTAACTCTCTATATTCTAACTCTCTATATTCAAACTCTCTGTATTCTAACTGTCTATATTCCAACTCTCTATATTCCAACTCTCTATATTCTAACTCTATATTCTAACTCACTATATTCTAACTCTATATTCTAACTCTGTACTCTAGCTCTATATTCTAACTCTCTATATTCTAACTCTCTATATTCTAACTCTCTATATTCTAACTCTATATTCTAACTCTATATTCTAACTCTCTATATTCTAACTCTCTATATTTTAACTCTCTATATTCTAACTCTCTATAATCTAACTCTATATTCTAACTCTCTATATTCCAACTCTCTATATTCTAACTCTCTATATTCTAACTCTCTATATTCCAACTCTCTATATTCTAACTCTCTATATTCTAACTCTATATTCTAACTCTATATTCTAACTCTATATTCTAACTCTATATTCTAGCTCTCTATATTCTAACTCTATATTCTAACTCTCTATTTTCTAACTCTCTATATTCTAACTCTCTATATTCTAACTATATTCTAACTCTCTATATTCTAACTCTATATTCTAACTCTATATTCTAACTCTATATTCTAACTCTATATTCTAACTCTATATTCTAACTCTCTATATTCCAACTCTCTATATTCTAACTCTCTATATTCTAACTCTCTATATTCTAACTCTATATTCTAACTCTATATTCTAACTCTATATTCTAACTCTATATTCTAACTCTCTATATTCTAACTCTATATTCTAACTCTATATTCTAACTCTATATTCTAACTCTATATTCTAACTCTATATTCTAACTCTCTATATTCTAACTCTCTATATTCTAACTCTATATTCTAACTCTCTATATTCCAACTCTCTATATACCAACTCTCTATATTCTAACTCTCTATATTCCAACTCTCTATATTCTAACTCTATATTCTAACTCACTATATTCTAACTCTATATTCTAACTCTATACTCTAACTCTATATTCTAACTCTCTATATTCTAACTCTCTATATTCTAACTCTCTATATTCTAACTCTATATTCTAACTCTATATTCTAACGCTCTATATTCTAACTCTCTATATTTTAACTCTCTATATTCTAACTCTCTATAATCTAACTCTATATTATAACTCTCTATATTCCAACTCTCTATATTCTAACTCTCTATATTCTAACTCTCTATATTCCAACTCTCTATATTCTAACTCTCTATATTCTAACTCTATATTCTAACTCTATATTCTAACTCTATATTCTAACGCTCTATATTCTAACTCTATATTTTAACTCTCTATATTCTAACTCTCTATAATCTAACTCTATATTATAACTCTCTATATTCCAACTCTCTATATTCTAACTCTATATTCTAACTCACTATATTCTAACTCTATATTCTAACTCTATACTCTAACTCTATATTCTAACTCTCTATATTCTAACTCTCTATATTCTAACTCTCTATATTCTAACTCTATATTCTAACTCTATATTCTAACTCTCTATATTCTAACTCTCTATATTTTAACTCTCTATATTCTAACTCTCTATAATCTAACTCTATATTCTAACTCTCTATATTCCAACTCTCTATATTCTAACTCTCTATATTCTAACTCTCTATATTCCAACTCTCTATATTCTAACTCTCTATATTCTAACTCTATATTCTAACTCTATATTCTAACTCTATATTCTAACTCTATATTCTAGCTCTCTATATTCTAACTCTATATTCTAACTCTCTATTTTCTAACTCTCTATATTCTAACTCTCTATATTCTAACTATATTCTAACTCTCTATATTCTAACTCTATATTCTAACTCTATATTCTAACTCTATATTCTAACTCTATATTCTAACTCTATATTCTAACTCTCTATATTCCAACTCTCTATATTCTAACTCTCTATATTCTAACTCTATATTCTAACTCTATATTCTAACTCTATATTCTAACTCTATATTCTAACTCTATATTCCAACTCTCTATATTCTAACTCTATATTCTAACTCTATATTCTAACTCTATATTCTAACTCTATATTCTAACTCTATATTCTAACTCTCTATATTCCAACTCTCTATATTCTAACTCTATTTTCTAACTCACTATATTCTAACTCTATATTCTAACTCTATACTCTAACTCTATATTCTAACTCTCTATATTCTAACTCTCTATATTCTAACTCTCTATATTCTAACTCTATATTCTAACTCTATATTTCTAACTCTCTATATTCTAACTCTCTATATTCTAACTATATTCTAACTCTCTATATTCTAACTCTATATTCTAACTCTATATTCTAACTCTATATTCTAACTCTATATTCTAACTCTCTATATTCCAACTCTCTATATTCTAACTCTCTATATTCTAACTCTATATTCTAACTCTATATTCTAACTCTATATTCTAACTCTATATTCTAACTCTCTATATTCTAACTCTATATTCTAACTCTATATTCTAACTCTATATTCTAACTCTATATTCTAACTCTATATTCTAACTCTATATTCTAACTCTCTATATTCTAACTCTCTATATTCTAACTCTATATTCTAACTCTCTATATTCCAACTCTCTATATACCAACTCTCTATATTCTAACTCTATATTCTAACTCTCTATATTCCAACTCTCTATATTCTAACTCTATATTCTAACTCACTATATTCTAACTCTATATTCTAACTCTATACTCTAACTCTATATTCTAACTCTCTATATTCTAACTCTCTATATTCTAACTCTCTATATTCTAACTCTATATTCTAACTCTATATTTTCTAACTCTCTATATTCTAACTCTCTATATTCTAACTATATTCTAACTCTCTATATTCTAACTCTATATTCTAACTCTATATTCTAACTCTATATTCTAACTCTATATTCTAACTCTCTATATTCCAACTCTCTATATTCTAACTCTCTATATTCTAACTCTATATTCTAACTCTATATTCTAACTCTATATTCTAACTCTATATTCTAACTCTCTATATTCTTACTCTATATTCTAACTCTATATTCTAACTCTATATTCTAACTCTATATTCTAACTCTATATTCTAACTCTCTATATTCTAACTCTCTATATTCTAACTCTATATTATAACTCTCTATATTCCAACTCTCTATATACCAACTCTCTATATTCTAACTCTATATTCTAACTCTCTATATTCCAACTCTCTATATTCTAACTCTATATTCTAACTCACTATATTCTAACTCTATATTCTAACTCTATACTCTAACTCTATATTCTAACTCTCTATATTCTAACTCTCTATATTCTAACTCTCTATATTCTAACTCTATATTCTAACTCTATATTCTAACGCTCTATATTCTAACTCTCTATATTTTAACTCTCTATATTCTAACTCTCTATAATCTAACTCTATATTATAACTCTCTATATTCCAACTCTCTATATTCTAACTCTCTATATTCTAACTCTCTATATTCCAACTCTCTATATTCTAACTCTCTATATTCTAACTCTATATTCTAACTCTATATTCTAACTCTATATTCTAACTCTATATTCTAACTCTCTATATTCTAACTCTATATTCTAACTCTCTATTTTCTAACTCTCTATATTCTAACTCTCTATATTCTAACTATATTCTAACTCTCTATATTCTAACTCTATATTCTAACTCTATATTCTAACTCTATATTCTAACTCTATATTCTAACTCTCTATATTCCAACTCTCTATATTCTAACTCTCTATATTCTAACTCTATATTCTAACTCTATATTCTAACTCTATATTCTAACTCTCTATATTCTAACTATATTCTAACTCTCTATATTCTAACTCTCTATATTCTAACTCTATATTCTAACTCTATATTCTAGCTCTCTATATTCTAACTCTATATTCTAACTCTATATTCTAACTCTCTATATTCTAACTCTATATTCTAACTCTATATGCTAACTCTATATTCTAACTCTATATTCTAACTCTATATTCTAACTCTCTATATTCTAACTCTCTATATTCTAACTCTCTATATTCCAACTCTCTATATTCTAACTCTACATTCCAACTCTCTATATTCTAACTCTATATTCTAACTCTCTATATTCTAACTATATTCTAACTCTCTATATTCTAACTCTCTATATTCTAACTCGATATTGCAACTCTATATTCTAGCTCTCTATATTCTAACTCTATATTCTAACTATATATTCTAACTCTCTATATTCTAACTATATATTCTAACTCTCTATATTCTAACTCTATATTCTAACTCTATATGCTAACTCTATATTCTAACTCTATATTCTAACTCTATATTCTAACTCTCTATATTCTAACTCTCTATATTCTAACTCTCTATATTCTGACTCTCTATATTCTAACTCTCTATATTCTAACTCTATTCAAACTCTCTGTATTCTAACTCTCTATGTACTAACTGTATATTCTAACTGTATATTCTAACTCTCTATAATTTAACTCTCTATATTCTAACTCTCTATAATCTAACTCTATATTATAACTCTCTATATTCCAACTCTCTATATTCTAACTCTATATTCTAACTCACTATATTCTAACTCTATATTCTAACTCTATACTCTAACTCTATATTCTAACTCTCTATATTCTAACTCTCTATATTCTAACTCTCTATATTCTAACTCTATATTCTAACTCTATATTTTCTAACTCTCTATATTCTAACTCTCTATATTCTAACTATATTCTAACTCTCTATATTCTAACTCTATATTCTAACTCTATATTCTAACTCTATATTCTAACTCTATATTCTAACTCTCTATATTCCAACTCTCTATATTCTAACTCTCTATATTCTAACTCTATATTCTAACTCTATATTCTAACTCTATATTCTAACTCTATATTCTAACTCTCTATATTCTTACTCTATATTCTAACTCTATATTCTAACTCTATATTCTAACTCTATATTCTAACTCTATATTCTAACTCTCTATATTCTAACTCTCTATATTCTAACTCTATATTATAACTCTCTATATTCCAACTCTCTATATACCAACTCTCTATATTCTAACTCTATATTCTAACTCTCTATATTCCAACTCTCTATATTCTAACTCTATATTCTAACTCACTATATTCTAACTCTATATTCTAACTCTATACTCTAACTCTATATTCTAACTCTCTATATTCTAACTCTCTATATTCTAACTCTCTATATTCTAACTCTATATTCTAACTCTATATTCTAACGCTCTATATTCTAACTCTCTATATTTTAACTCTCTATATTCTAACTCTCTATAATCTAACTCTATATTATAACTCTCTATATTCCAACTCTCTATATTCTAACTCTCTATATTCTAACTCTCTATATTCCAACTCTCTATATTCTAACTCTCTATATTCTAACTCTATATTCTAACTCTATATTCTAACTCTATATTCTAACTCTATATTCTAACTCTCTATATTCTAACTCTATATTCTAACTCTCTATTTTCTAACTCTCTATATTCTAACTCTCTATATTCTAACTATATTCTAACTCTCTATATTCTAACTCTATATTCTAACTCTATATTCTAACTCTATATTCTAACTCTATATTCTAACTCTCTATATTCCAACTCTCTATATTCTAACTCTCTATATTCTAACTCTATATTCTAACTCTATATTCTAACTCTATATTCTAACTCTCTATATTCTAACTATATTCTAACTCTCTATATTCTAACTCTCTATATTCTAACTCTATATTCTAACTCTATATTCTAGCTCTCTATATTCTAACTCTATATTCTAACTCTATATTCTAACTCTCTATATTCTAACTCTATATTCTAACTCTATATGCTAACTCTATATTCTAACTCTATATTCTAACTCTATATTCTAACTCTCTATATTCTAACTCTCTATATTCTAACTCTCTATATTCCAACTCTCTATATTCTAACTCTACATTCCAACTCTCTATATTCTAACTCTATATTCTAACTCTCTATATTCTAACTATATTCTAACTCTCTATATTCTAACTCTCTATATTCTAACTCGATATTGCAACTCTATATTCTAGCTCTCTATATTCTAACTCTATATTCTAACTATATATTCTAACTCTCTATATTCTAACTATATATTCTAACTCTCTATATTCTAACTCTATATTCTAACTCTATATGCTAACTCTATATTCTAACTCTATATTCTAACTCTATATTCTAACTCTCTATATTCTAACTCTCTATATTCTAACTCTCTATATTCTGACTCTCTATATTCTAACTCTCTATATTCTAACTCTATTCAAACTCTCTGTATTCTAACTCTCTATGTACTAACTGTATATTCTAACTGTATATTCTAACTCTCTATAATTTAACTCTCTATATTCTAACTCTCTATAATCTAACTCTATATTATAACTCTCTATATTCCAACTCTCTATATTCTAACTCTATATTCTAACTCACTATATTCTAACTCTATATTCTAACTCTATACTCTAACTCTATATTCTAACTCTCTATATTCTAACTCTCTATATTCTAACTCTCTATATTCTAACTCTATATTCTAACTCTATATTTTCTAACTCTCTATATTCTAACTCTCTATATTCTAACTATATTCTAACTCTCTATATTCTAACTCTATATTCTAACTCTATATTCTAACTCTATATTCTAACTCTATATTCTAACTCTCTATATTCCAACTCTCTATATTCTAACTCTCTATATTCTAACTCTATATTCTAACTCTATATTCTAACTCTATATTCTAACTCTATATTCTAACTCTCTATATTCTTACTCTATATTCTAACTCTATATTCTAACTCTATATTCTAACTCTATATTCTAACTTTATATTCTAACTCTCTATATTCTAACTCTCTATATTCTAACTCTATATTATAACTCTCTATATTCCAACTCTCTATATACCAACTCTCTATATTCTAACTCTATATTCTAACTCTCTATATTCCAACTCTCTATATTCTAACTCTATATTCTAACTCACTATATTCTAACTCTATATTCTAACTCTATACTCTAACTCTATATTCTAACTCTCTATATTCTAACTCTCTATATTCTAACTCTCTATATTCTAACTCTATATTCTAACTCTATATTCTAACGCTCTATATTCTAACTCTCTATATTTTAACTCTCTATATTCTAACTCTCTATAATCTAACTCTATATTATAACTCTCTATATTCCAACTCTCTATATTCTAACTCTCTATATTCTAACTCTCTATATTCCAACTCTCTATATTCTAACTCTCTATATTCTAACTCTATATTCTAACTCTATATTCTAACTCTATATTCTAACTCTATATTCTAACTCTCTATATTCTAACTCTATATTCTAACTCTCTATTTTCTAACTCTCTATATTCTAACTCTCTATATTCTAACTATATTCTAACTCTCTATATTCTAACTCTATATTCTAACTCTATATTCTAACTCTATATTCTAACTCTATATTCTAACTCTCTATATTCCAACTCTCTATAATCTAACTCTCTATATTCTAACTCTATATTCTAACTCTATATTCTAACTCTATATTCTAACTCTCTATATTCTAACTATATTCTAACTCTCTATATTCTAACTCTCTATATTCTAACTCTATATTCTAACTCTATATTCTAGCTCTCTATATTCTAACTCTATATTCTAACTCTATATTCTAACTC
This sequence comes from Coregonus lavaretus, assembly GCF_964263955.1. NCBI lineage: Eukaryota > Metazoa > Chordata > Actinopteri > Salmoniformes > Salmonidae > Coregonus > Coregonus lavaretus. The sequence goes on from NW_028157366.1 coordinate 54,744, forward strand.
TCTATATTCTAACTCTATATTCTAACTCTATATGCTAACTCTATATTCTAACTCTATATTCTAACTCTATATTCTAACTCTCTATATTCTAACTCTCTATATTCTAACTCTCTATATTCCAACTCTCTATATTCTAACTCTACATTCCAACTCTCTATATTCTAACTCTATATTCTAACTCTCTATATTCTAACTATATTCTAACTCTCTATATTCTAACTCTCTATATTCTAACTCGATATTGCAACTCTATATTCTAGCTCTCTATATTCTAACTCTATATTCTAACTATATATTCTAACTCTCTATATTCTAACTATATATTCTAACTCTCTATATTCTAACTCTATATTCTAACTCTATATGCTAACTCTATATTCTAACTCTATATTCTAACTCTATATTCTAACTCTCTATATTCTAACTCTCTATATTCTAACTCTCTATATTCTGACTCTCTATATTCTAACTCTCTATATTCTAACTCTATTCAAACTCTCTGTATTCTAACTCTCTATGTACTAACTGTATATTCTAACTGTATATTCTAACTCTCTATAATTTAACTCTCTATATTCTAACTCTCTATAATCTAACTCTATATTATAACTCTCTATATTCCAACTCTCTATATTCTAACTCTATATTCTAACTCACTATATTCTAACTCTATATTCTAACTCTATACTCTAACTCTATATTCTAACTCTCTATATTCTAACTCTCTATATTCTAACTCTCTATATTCTAACTCTATATTCTAACTCTATATTTTCTAACTCTCTATATTCTAACTCTCTATATTCTAACTATATTCTAACTCTCTATATTCTAACTCTATATTCTAACTCTATATTCTAACTCTATATTCTAACTCTATATTCTAACTCTCTATATTCCAACTCTCTATATTCTAACTCTCTATATTCTAACTCTATATTCTAACTCTATATTCTAACTCTATATTCTAACTCTATATTCTAACTCTCTATATTCTTACTCTATATTCTAACTCTATATTCTAACTCTATATTCTAACTCTATATTCTAACTCTATATTCTAACTCTCTATATTCTAACTCTCTATATTCTAACTCTATATTATAACTCTCTATATTCCAACTCTCTATATACCAACTCTCTATATTCTAACTCTATATTCTAACTCTCTATATTCCAACTCTCTATATTCTAACTCTATATTCTAACTCACTATATTCTAACTCTATATTCTAACTCTATACTCTAACTCTATATTCTAACTCTCTATATTCTAACTCTCTATATTCTAACTCTCTATATTCTAACTCTATATTCTAACTCTATATTCTAACGCTCTATATTCTAACTCTCTATATTTTAACTCTCTATATTCTAACTCTCTATAATCTAACTCTATATTATAACTCTCTATATTCCAACTCTCTATATTCTAACTCTCTATATTCTAACTCTCTATATTCCAACTCTCTATATTCTAACTCTCTATATTCTAACTCTATATTCTAACTCTATATTCTAACTCTATATTCTAACTCTATATTCTAACTCTCTATATTCTAACTCTATATTCTAACTCTCTATTTTCTAACTCTCTATATTCTAACTCTCTATATTCTAACTATATTCTAACTCTCTATATTCTAACTCTATATTCTAACTCTATATTCTAACTCTATATTCTAACTCTATATTCTAACTCTCTATATTCCAACTCTCTATATTCTAACTCTCTATATTCTAACTCTATATTCTAACTCTATATTCTAACTCTATATTCTAACTCTCTATATTCTAACTATATTCTAACTCTCTATATTCTAACTCTCTATATTCTAACTCTATATTCTAACTCTATATTCTAGCTCTCTATATTCTAACTCTATATTCTAACTCTATATTCTAACTCTCTATATTCTAACTCTATATTCTAACTCTATATGCTAACTCTATATTCTAACTCTATATTCTAACTCTATATTCTAACTCTCTATATTCTAACTCTCTATATTCTAACTCTCTATATTCCAACTCTCTATATTCTAACTCTACATTCCAACTCTCTATATTCTAACTCTATATTCTAACTCTCTATATTCTAACTATATTCTAACTCTCTATATTCTAACTCTCTATATTCTAACTCGATATTGCAACTCTATATTCTAGCTCTCTATATTCTAACTCTATATTCTAACTATATATTCTAACTCTCTATATTCTAACTATATATTCTAACTCTCTATATTCTAACTCTATATTCTAACTCTATATGCTAACTCTATATTCTAACTCTATATTCTAACTCTATATTCTAACTCTCTATATTCTAACTCTCTATATTCTAACTCTCTATATTCTGACTCTCTATATTCTAACTCTCTATATTCTAACTCTATTCAAACTCTCTGTATTCTAACTCTCTATGTACTAACTGTATATTCTAACTGTATATTCTAACTCTCTATATTTTAACTCTCTATATTCTAACTCTCTATAATCTAACTCTATATTATAACTCTCTATATTCCAACTCTCTATATTCTAACTCTATATTCTAACTCACTATATTCTAACTCTATATTCTAACTCTATACTCTAACTCTATATTCTAACTCTCTATATTCTAACTCTCTATATTCTAACTCTCTATATTCTAACTCTATATTCTAACTCTATATTCTAACTCTCTATATTCTAACTCTCTATATTTTAACTCTCTATATTCTAACTCTCTATAATCTAACTCTATATTCTAACTCTCTATATTCCAACTCTCTATATTCTAACTCTCTATATTCTAACTCTCTATATTCCAACTCTCTATATTCTAACTATCTATATTCTAACTCTATATTCTAACTCTATATTCTAACTCTATATTCTAGCTCTCTATATTCTAACTCTATATTCTAACTCTCTATATTCTAACTCTCTATATTCTAACTCTGTATATTCTAACTCTATATTCTAACTCTCTATATTCCAACTCTCTATATTCTAACTCTCTATATTCTAACTCTATATTCTAACTCTCTATATTCTAACTATCTATATTCTAACTCTATATTCTAACTATATATTCTAACTCTCTATATTCTAACTCTCTATATTCTAACTCTCTATATTCTAACTCTATATTCTAACTCTCTATATTCTAACTATCTATATTCTAACTCTATATTCTAACTCTCTATATTCTAACTCTCTATATTCTAACTCTCTATATTCTAACTCTCTATATTCTAACTATATTCTAACTCTCTATATTCTAACTCTCTATATTCTAACTCTATATTCTAACTCTATATTCTAGCTCTCTATATTGTAACTCTATATTCTAACTCTATATTCTAACTCTCTATATTCTAACTCTATATTGTAACTCTCTATATTCTAACTCTATATTCTAACTCTATATGCTAACTCTATATTCTAACTCTATATTCTAACTCTATATTCTAACTCTCTATATTTCAACTCTCTATATTCTGACTCTCTATATTATAACTCTCTATATTCTAACTCTATTCTAACTCTCTGTATTCTAACTCTCTATATACTAACTGTATATTCTAACTGTGTATTCTAACTCTCTATATTCTAACTCTCTATATTCTAACTCTCTATATTCTAACTCTATATTCTAACTCTATATTCTAACTCTATATTCTAACTCTATATTCTAACTCTCTATATTCTAACTCTCTATATTCTAACTCTATATTCTAACTCTCTATATTCCAACTCTCTATATACCAACTCTCTATATTCTAACTCTATATTCTAACTCTCTATATTCCAACTCTCTATATTCTAACTCTATATTCTAACTCACTATATTCTAACTCTATATTCTAACTCTATACTCTAACTCTATATTCTAACTCTCTATATTCTAACTCTCTATATTCTAACTCTCTATATTCTAACTCTCTATATTTTAACTCTCTATATTCTAACTCTCTATAATCTAACTCTATATTCTAACTCTCTATATTCCAACTCTCTATATTCTAACTCTCTATATTCTAACTCTCTATATTCCAACTCTCTATATTCTAACTCTCTATATTCTAACTCTATATTCTAACTCTATATTCTAACTCTCTATATTTTAACTCTATATTCTAGCTCTCTATATTCTAACTATATATTCTAACTCTATATTCTAACTCTCTATATTCTAACTCTATATTCTAACTCTCTATATTCTAACTCTATATTCTAACTCTATATTCTAACTCTCTATATTCTAACTCTATATTCTAACTCTATATTCTAACTCTCTATATTCTAACTCTCTATATTCTAACTCTCTATATTCTAACTCTATTCTAACTCTCTGTATTCTAACTCTCTATATTCTAACTGTATATTCTAACTGTATATTCTAACTCTCTATATTCTAACTCTCTATATTCTAACTCTCTATATTCTAACTATATATTCTAACTCACTATATTCTAACTCTATATTCTAACTCTATACTCAAACTCTATATTCTAACTCTCTATATTCTAACTCTATATTCTAACTCTCTATATTCTAACTCTCTATATTCTAACTCTATATTCTAACTCTATATTCTAACTATCTATATTCTAACTCTCTATATTCTAAATCTATATTCTAACTCTCTATATTCTAACTCTCTATATTCTAACTCTATATTCTAACTCTCTATATTCTAACACTCTATATTCTAAGTCTCTATATTCTAACTCTATATTCTAACTCTCTATATTCTAACTCTATATTCTAACTCTCTATATTCTAACTCTATATTCTAACTCTCTATATTCTAACTCTCTATATTCTAACTCTCTATATTCAAACTCTCTGTATTCTAACTGTCTATATTCCAACTCTCTATATTCCAACTCTCTATATTCTAACTCTATATTCTAACTCACTATATTCTAACTCTATATTCTAACTCTATATTCTAACTCTCTATATTCTAACTCTCTATATTCTAACTCTATATTCTAACTCTCTATATACCAACTCTCTATATACCAACTCTCTATATTCTAACTCTATATTCTAACTCTCTATATTCCAACTCTCTATATTCTAACTCTATATTCTAACTCACTATATTCTAACTCTATATTCTAACTCTATACTCTAACTCTATATTCTAACTCTCTATATTCTAACTCTCTATATTCTAACTCTCTATATTCTGACTCTCTATATTCTAACTCTCTATATTCTAACTCTATTCAAACTCTCTGTATTCTAACTCTCTATGTACTAACTGTATATTCTAACTGTATATTCTAACTCTCTATATTTTAACTCTCTATATTCTAACTCTCTATAATCTAACTCTATATTATAACTCTCTATATTCCAACTCTCTATATTCTAACTCTATATTCTAACTCACTATATTCTAACTCTATATTCTAACTCTATACTCTAACTCTATATTCTAACTCTCTATATTCTAACTCTCTATATTCTAACTCTCTATATTCTAACTCTATATTCTAACTCTATATTCTAACTCTCTATATTCTAACTCTCTATATTTTAACTCTCTATATTCTAACTCTCTATAATCTAACTCTATATTCTAACTCTCTATATTCCAACTCTCTATATTCTAACTCTCTATATTCTAACTCTCTATATTCCAACTCTCTATATTCTAACTCTCTATATTCTAACTCTATATTCTAACTCTATATTCTAACTCTATATTCTAGCTCTCTATATTCTAACTCTATATTCTAACTCTCTATATTCTAACTCTCTATATTCTAACTCTGTATATTCTAACTCTATATTCTAACTCTCTATATTCCAACTCTCTATATTCTAACTCTCTATATTCTAACTCTATATTCTAACTCTCTATATTCTAACTATCTATATTCTAACTCTATATTCTAACTATATATTCTAACTCTCTATATTCTAACTCTCTATATTCTAACTCTCTATATTCTAACTCTATATTCTAACTCTCTATATTCTAACTATCTATATTCTAACTCTATATTCTAACTCTCTATATTCTAACTCTCTATATTCTAACTCTCTATATTCTAACTCTCTATATTCTAACTATATTCTAACTCTCTATATTCTAACTCTCTATATTCTAACTCTATATTCTAACTCTATATTCTAGCTCTCTATATTGTAACTCTATATTCTAACTCTATATTCTAACTCTCTATATTCTAACTCTATATTGTAACTCTCTATATTCTAACTCTATATTCTAACTCTATATGCTAACTCTATATTCTAACTCTATATTCTAACTCTATATTCTAACTCTCTATATTTCAACTCTCTATATTCTGACTCTCTATATTATAACTCTCTATATTCTAACTCTATTCTAACTCTCTGTATTCTAACTCTCTATATACTAACTGTATATTCTAACTGTGTATTCTAACTCTCTATATTCTAACTCTCTATATTCTAACTCTCTATATTCTAACTCTATATTCTAACTCTATATTCTAACTCTATATTCTAACTCTATATTCTAACTCTCTATATTCTAACTCTCTATATTCTAACTCTATATTCTAACTCTCTATATTCCAACTCTCTATATACCAACTCTCTATATTCTAACTCTATATTCTAACTCTCTATATTCCAACTCTCTATATTCTAACTCTATATTCTAACTCACTATATTCTAACTCTATATTCTAACTCTATACTCTAACTCTATATTCTAACTCTCTATATTCTAACTCTCTATATTCTAACTCTCTATATTCTAACTCTCTATATTTTAACTCTCTATATTCTAACTCTCTATAATCTAACTCTATATTCTAACTCTCTATATTCCAACTCTCTATATTCTAACTCTCTATATTCTAACTCTCTATATTCCAACTCTCTATATTCTAACTCTCTATATTCTAACTCTATATTCTAACTCTATATTCTAACTCTCTATATTTTAACTCTATATTCTAGCTCTCTATATTCTAACTATATATTCTAACTCTATATTCTAACTCTCTATATTCTAACTCTATATATTCTAACTCTCTATATTCTAACTCTATATTCTAACTCTATATTCTAACTCTCTATATTCTAACTCTATATTCTAACTCTATATTCTAACTCTCTATATTCTAACTCTCTATATTCTAACTCTCTATATTCTAACTCTCTATATTCTAACTCTATTCTAACTCTCTGTATTCTAACTCTCTATATTCTAACTGTATATTCTAACTGTATATTCTAACTCTCTATATTCTAACTCTCTATATTCTAACTCTCTATATTCTAACTATATATTCTAACTCACTATATTCTAACTCTATATTCTAACTCTATACTCAAACTCTATATTCTAACTCTCTATATTCTAACTCTATATTCTAACTCTCTATATTCTAACTCTCTATATTCTAACTCTATATTCTAACTCTATATTCTAACTATCTATATTCTAACTCTCTATATTCTAAATCTATATTCTAACTCTCTATATTCTAACTCTCTATATTCTAACTCTATATTCTAACTCTCTATATTCTAACACTCTATATTCTAAGTCTCTATATTCTAACTCTATATTCTAACTCTCTATATTCTAACTCTATATTCTAACTCTCTATATTCTAACTCTATATTCTAACTCTCTATATTCTAACTCTCTATATTCTAACTCTCTATATTCAAACTCTCTGTATTCTAACTGTCTATATTCCAACTCTCTATATTCCAACTCTCTATATTCTAACTCTATATTCTAACTCACTATATTCTAACTCTATATTCTAACTCTATATTCTAACTCTCTATATTCTAACTCTCTATATTCTAACTCTATATTCTAACTCTCTATATACCAACTCTCTATATACCAACTCTCTATATTCTAACTCTATATTCTAACTCTCTATATTCCAACTCTCTATATTCTAACTCTATATTCTAACTCACTATATTCTAACTCTATATTCTAACTCTATACTCTAACTCTATATTCTAACTCTCTATATTCTAACTCTCTATATTCTAACTCTATATTCTAACTCTATATTCTAACTCTATATTCTAACTCTATATTCTAACTCTCTATATTCTAACTCTATATTCTAGCTCTCTATATTCTAACTATATATTCTAACTCTATATTCTAACTCTCTATATTCTAACTCTATATTCTAACTCTCTATATTCTAACTCTATATTCTAACTCTATATTCTAACTCTCTATATTCTAACTCTATATTCTAACTCTATATTCTAACTCTCTATATTCTAACTCTCTATATTCTAACTCTCTATATTCTAACTCTCTATATTCTAACTCTATTCTAACTCTCTGTATTCTAACTCTCTATATTCTAACTGTATATTCTAACTGTATATTCTAACTCTCTATATTCTAACTCTCTATATTCTAACTCTCTATATTCTAACTATATATTCTAACTCACTATATTCTAACTCTATATTCTAACTCTATACTCAAACTCTATATTCTAACTCTCTATATTCTAACTCTATATTCTAACTCTCTATATTCTAACTCTCTATATTCTAACTCTATATTCTAACTCTATATTCTAACTCTCTATATTCTAACTCTCTATATTCTAAATCTATATTCTAACTCTCTATATTCTAACTCTCTATATTCTAACTCTATATTCTAACTCTCTATATTCTAACACTCTATATTCTAACTCTCTATATTCTAACTCTATATTCTAACTCTCTATATTCTAACTCTATATTCTAACTCTCTATATTCTAACTCTATATTCTAACTCTCTATATTCTAACTCTCTATATTCTAACTCTCTATATTCAAACTCTCTGTATTCTAACTGTCTATATTCCAACTCTCTATATTCCAACTCTCTATATTCTAACTCTATATTCTAACTCACTATATTCTAACTCTATATTCTAACTCTGTACTCTAGCTCTATATTCTAACTCTCTATATTCTAACTCTCTATATTCTAACTCTCTATATTCTAACTCTATATTCTAACTCTATATTCTAACTCTCTATATTCTAACTCTCTATATTTTAACTCTCTATATTCTAACTCTCTATAATCTAACTCTATATTCTAACTCTCTATATTCCAACTCTCTATATTCTAACTCTCTATATTCTAACTCTCTATATTCCAACTCTCTATATTCTAACTCTCTATATTCTAACTCTATATTCTAACTCTATATTCTAACTCTATATTCTAACTCTATATTCTAGCTCTCTATATTCTAACTCTATATTCTAACTCTCTATTTTCTAACTCTCTATATTCTAACTCTCTATATTCTAACTATATTCTAACTCTCTATATTCTAACTCTATATTCTAACTCTATATTCTAACTCTATATTCTAACTCTATATTCTAACTCTCTATATTCCAACTCTCTATATTCTAACTCTCTATATTCTAACTCTCTATATTCTAACTCTATATTCTAACTCTATATTCTAACTCTATATTCTAACTCTATATTCTAACTCTCTATATTCTAACTCTATATTCTAACTCTCTATATTCTAACTCTCTATGTTCTAACTCTATATTCTAACTCTATATTCTAACTCTCTATATTCTAACTCTCTATATTCTAACTCTATATTCTAACTCTCTATATTCCAACTCTCTATATACCAACTCTCTATATTCTAACTCTATATTCTAACTCTCTATATTCCAACTCTCTATATTCTAACTCTATATTCTAACTCACTGTATTCTAACTCTATATTCTAACTCTATACTCTAACTCTATATTCTAACTCTCTATATTCTAACTCTCTATATTCTAACTCTCTATATTCTAACTCTATATTCTAACTCTATATTCTAACGCTCTATATTCTAACTCTCTATATTTTAACTCTCTATATTCTAACTCTCTATAATCTAACTCTATATTATAACTCTCTATATTCCAACTCTCTATATTCTAACTCTCTATATTCTAACTCTCTATATTCCAACTCTCTATATTCTAACTCTCTATATTCTAACTCTATATTCTAACTCTATATTCTAACTCTATATTCTAACGCTCTATATTCTAACTCTATATTTTAACTCTCTATATTCTAACTCTCTATAATCTAACTCTATATTATAACTCTCTATATTCCAACTCTCTATATTCTAACTCTATATTCTAACTCACTATATTCTAACTCTATATTCTAACTCTATACTCTAACTCTATATTCTAACTCTCTATATTCTAAATCTCTATATTCTAACTCTCTATATTCTAACTCTATATTCTAACTCTATATTCTAACTCTCTATATTCTAACTCTCTATATTTTAACTCTCTATATTCTAACTCTCTATAATCTAACTCTATATTCTAACTCTCTATATTCCAACTCTCTATATTCTAACTCTCTATATTCTAACTCTCTATATTCCAACTCTCTATATTCTAACTCTCTATATTCTAACTCTATATTCTAACTCTATATTCTAACTCTATATTCTAACTCTATATTCTAGCTCTCTATATTCTAACTCTATATTCTAACTCTCTATTTTCTAACTCTCTATATTCTAACTCTCTATATTCTAACTATATTCTAACTCTCTATATTCTAACTCTATATTCTAACTCTATATTCTAACTCTATATTCTAACTCTATATTCTAACTCTCTATATTCCAACTCTCTATATTCTAACTCTCTATATTCTAACTCTATATTCTAACTCTATATTCTAACTCTATATTCTAACTCTATATTCTAACTCTATATTCCAACTCTCTATATTCTAACTCTATATTCTAACTCTATATTCTAACTCTATATTCTAACTCTATATTCTAACTCTATATTCTAACTCTCTATATTCCAACTCTCTATATTCTAACTCTATTTTCTAACTCACTATATTCTAACTCTATATTCTAACTCTATACTCTAACTCTATATTCTAACTCTCTATATTCTAACTCTCTATATTCTAACTCTCTATATTCTAACTCTATATTCTAACTCTATATTTTCTAACTCTCTATATTCTAACTCTCTATATTCTAACTATATTCTAACTCTCTATATTCTAACTCTATATTCTAACTCTATATTCTAACTCTATATTCTAACTCTATATTCTAACTCTCTATATTCCAACTCTCTATATTCTAACTCTCTATATTCTAACTCTATATTCTAACTCTATATTCTAACTCTATATTCTAACTCTATATTCTAACTCTCTATATTCTAACTCTATATTCTAACTCTATATTCTAACTCTATATTCTAACTCTATATTCTAACTCTATATTCTAACTCTATATTCTAACTCTCTATATTCTAACTCTCTATATTCTAACTCTATATTCTAACTCTCTATATTCCAACTCTCTATATACCAACTCTCTATATTCTAACTCTATATTCTAACTCTCTATATTCCAACTCTCTATATTCTAACTCTATATTCTAACTCACTATATTCTAACTCTATATTCTAACTCTATACTCTAACTCTATATTCTAACTCTCTATATTCTAACTCTCTATATTCTAACTCTCTATATTCTAACTCTATATTCTAACTCTATATTTTCTAACTCTCTATATTCTAACTCTCTATATTCTAACTATATTCTAACTCTCTATATTCTAACTCTATATTCTAACTCTATATTCTAACTCTATATTCTAACTCTATATTCTAACTCTCTATATTCCAACTCTCTATATTCTAACTCTCTATATTCTAACTCTATATTCTAACTCTATATTCTAACTCTATATTCTAACTCTATATTCTAACTCTCTATATTCTTACTCTATATTCTAACTCTATATTCTAACTCTATATTCTAACTCTATATTCTAACTCTATATTCTAACTCTATATTCTAACTCTCTATATTCTAACTCTCTATATTCTAACTCTATATTCTAACTCTCTATATTCCAACTCTCTATATACCAACTCTCTATATTCTAACTCTATATTCTAACTCTCTATATTCCAACTCTCTATATTCTAACTCTATATTCTAACTCACTATATTCTAACTCTATATTCTAACTCTATACTCTAACTCTATATTCTAACTCTCTATATTCTAACTCTCTATATTCTAACTCTCTATATTCTAACTCTATATTCTAACTCTATATTCTAACGCTCTATATTCTAACTCTCTATATTTTAACTCTCTATATTCTAACTCTCTATAATCTAACTCTATATTATAACTCTCTATATTCCAACTCTCTATATTCTAACTCTCTATATTCTAACTCTCTATATTCCAACTCTCTATATTCTAACTCTCTATATTCTAACTCTATATTCTAACTCTATATTCTAACTCTATATTCTAACTCTATATTCTAACTCTCTATATTCTAACTCTATATTCTAACTCTCTATTTTCTAACTCTCTATATTCTAACTCTCTATATTCTAACTATATTCTAACTCTCTATATTCTAACTCTATATTCTAACTCTATATTCTAACTCTATATTCTAACTCTATATTCTAACTCTATATTCTAACTCTCTATATTCCAACTCTCTATATTCTAACTCTCTATATTCTAACTCTATATTCTAACTCTATATTCTAACTCTATATTCTAACTCTCTATATTCTAACTATATTCTAACTCTCTATATTCTAACTCTCTATATTCTAACTCTATATTCTAACTCTATATTCTAGCTCTCTATATTCTAACTCTATATTCTAACTCTATATTCTAACTCTCTATATTCTAACTCTATATTCTAACTCTCTATATTCTAACTCTATATTCTAACTCTATATGCTAACTCTATATTCTAACTCTATATTCTAACTCTATATTCTAACTCTCTATATTCTAACTCTCTATATTCTAACTCTCTATATTCCAACTCTCTATATTCTAACTCTCTACATTCCAACTCTCTATATTCTAACTCTATATTCTAACTCTCTATATTCTAACTATATTCTAACTCTCTATATTCTAAATCTCTATATTCTAACTCGATATTGCAACTCTATATTCTAGCTCTCTATATTCTAACTCTATATTCTAACTATATATTCTAACTCTCTATATTCTAACTATATATTCTAACTCTCTATATTCTAACTCTATATTCTAACTCTATATGCTAACTCTATATTCTAACTCTATATTCTAACTCTATATTCTAACTCTCTATATTCTAACTCTCTATATTCTAACTCTCTATATTCTGACTCTCTATATTCTAACTCTCTATATTCTAACTCTATTCAAACTCTCTGTATTCTAACTCTCTATATACTAACTGTATATTCTAACTGTATATTCTAACTCTCTATATTTTAACTCTCTATATTCTAACTCTCTATAATCTAACTCTATATTATAACTCTCTATATTCCAACTCTCTATATTCTAACTCTATATTCTAACTCACTATATTCTAACTCTATATTCTAACTCTATACTCTAACTCTATATTCTAACTCTCTATATTCTAACTCTCTATATTCTAACTCTCTATATTCTAACTCTATATTCTAACTCTATATTCTAACTCTCTATATTCTAACTCTCTATATTTTAACTCTCTATATTCTAACTCTCTATAATCTAACTCTATATTCTAACTCTCTATATTCCAACTCTCTATATTCTAACTCTCTATATTCTAACTCTCTATATTCCAACTCTCTATATTCTAACTCTCTATATTCTAACTCTATATTCTAACTCTATATTCTAACTCTATATTCTAGCTCTCTATATTCTAACTCTATATTCTAACTCTCTATGTTCTAACTCTCTATATTCTAACTCTATATTCTAACTCTCTATATTCCAACTCTCTATATACCAACTCTCTATATTCTAACTCTATATTCTAACTCTTAATATTCCAACTCTCTATATTCTAACTCTATATTCTAACTCACTATATTCTAACTCTATATTCTAACTCTATTCTCTAACTCTATATTCTAACTCTCTATATTCTAACTCTCTATATTCTAACTCTCTATATTCTAACTCTATATTCTAACTCTATATTCTAACTCTCTATATTCTAACTCTCTATATTTTAACTCTCTATATTCTAACTCTCTATAATCTAACTCTATATTCTAACTCTCTATATTCCAACTCTCTATATTCTAACTCTCTATATTCTAACTCTCTATATTCCAACTCTCTATATTCTAACTCTCTATATTCTAACTCTATATTCTAACTCTATATTCTAACTCTATATTCTAACTCTCTATATTCTAACTCTATATTCTAGCTCTCTATATTCTAATTATATATTCTAACTCTATATTCTAACTCTCTATATTCTAACTCTATATTCTAACTCTCTATATTCTAACTCTATATTCTAACTCTATATTCTAACTCTCTATATTCTAACTCTATATTCTAACTCTATATTCTAACTCTCTATATTCTAACTCTCTATATTCTAACTCTCTATATTCTAACTCTCTGTATTCTAACTCTCTATATTCTAACTGTATATTCTAACTGTATATTCTAACTCTCTATATTCTAACTCTCTATATTCTAACTCTCTATATTCTAACTATATATTCTAACTCACTATATTCTAACTCTATATTCTAACTCTATACTCAAACTCTATATTCTAACTCTCTATATTCTAACTCTATATTCTAACTCTCTATATTCTCACTCTCTATATTCTAACTCTCTATATTCTAACTCTATATTCTAACTCTATATTCTAACTCTCTATATTCTAACTCTCTATATTCTAAATCTATATTCTAACTCTCTATATTCTAACTCTCTATATTCTAAATCTATATTCTAACTCTCTATATTCTAACTCTCTATATTCTAACTCTATATTCTAACTCTCTATATTCTAACACTCTATATTCTAACTCTCTATATTCTAACTCTATATTCTAACTCTCTATATTCTAACTCTATATTCTAACTCTCTATATTCTAACTCTCTATATTCTAACTCTCTATATTCCAACTCTCTATATTCTAACTCTCTATATTCTAACTCTATATTCTAACTCTATATTCTAACTCTATATTCTAACTCTCTATATTCTAACTCTCTATATTCTAACTCTATATTCTAACTCTCTATATTCTAACTCTATATTCTAACTCTCTATATTCCAACTCTCTATATACCAACTCTCTATATTCTAACTCTATATTCTAACTCTCTATATTCCAACTCTCTATATTCTAACTCTATATTCTAACTCACTATATTCTAACTCTATATTCTAACTCTATACTCTAACTCTATATTCTAACTCTCTATATTCTAACTCTCTATATTCTAACTCTCTATATTCTAACTCTATATTCTAACTCTATATTCTAACGCTCTATATTCTAACTCTCTATATTTTAACTCTCTATATTCTAACTCTCTATAATCTAACTCTATATTATAACTCTCTATATTCCAACTCTCTATATTCTAACTCTCTATATTCTAACTCTCTATATTCCAACTCTCTATATTCTAACTCTCTATATTCTAACTCTATATTCTAACTCTATATTCTAACTCTATATTCTAACGCTCTATATTCTAACTCTCTATATTTTAACTCTCTATAGTCTAACTCTCTATAATCTAACTCTATATTATAACTCTCTATATTCCAACTCTCAATATTCTAACTCTATATTCTAACTCACTATATTCTAACTCTATATTCTAACTCTATACTCTAACTCTATATTCTAACTCTCTATATTCTAACTCTCTATATTCTAACTCTCTATATTTAAACTCTATATTCTAACTCTATATTCTAACTCTCTATATTCTAACTCTCTATATTTTAACTCTCTATATTCTAACTCTCTATAATCTAACTCTATATTCTAACTCTCTATATTCCAACTCTCTATATTCTAACTCTCTATATTCTAACTCTCTATATTCCAACTCTCTATATTCTAACTCTCTATATTCTAACTCTATATTCTAACTCTATATTCTAACTCTATATTCTAACTCTATATTCTAACTCTATATTCTAGCTCTCTATATTCTAACTCTATATTCTAACTCTCTATTTTCTAACTCTCTATATTCTAACTCTCTATATTCTAACTATATTCTAACTCTCTATATTCTAACTCTATATTCTAACTCTGTATTCTAACTCTATATTCTAACTCTATATTCTAACTCTATATTCTAACTCTCTATATTCCAACTCTCTATATTCTAACTCTCTATATTCTAACTCTATATTCTAACTCTATATTCTAAATCTATATTCTAACTCTATATTCTAACTCTATATTCTAACTCTATATTCTAACTCTATATTCTAACTCTATATTCTAACTCTATATTCTAACTCTCTATATTCCAACTCTCTATATTCTAACTCTATATTCTAACTCTATATTCTAACTCTATATTCTAACTCTATATTCTAACTCTATATTCTAACTCTATATTCTAACTCTATATTCTAACTCTATATTCTAACTCTCTATATTCCAACTCTCTATATTCTAACTCTATTTTCTAACTCACTATATTCTAACTCTATATTCTAACTCTATACTCTAACTCTATATTCTAACTCTCTATATTCTAACTCTCTATATTCTAACTCTCTATATTCTAACTCTATATTCTAACTCTATATTTTCTAACTCTCTATATTCTAACTCGCTATATTCTAACTATATTCTAACTCTCTATATTCTAACTCTATATTCTAACTCTATATTCTAACTCTATATTCTAACTCTATATTCTAACTCTATATTCTAACTCTCTATATTCCAACTCTCTATATTCTAACTCTCTATATTCTAACTCTATATTCTAACTCTATATTCTAACTCTATATTCTAACTCTATATTCTAACTCTCTATATTCTAACTCTATATTCTAACTCTATATTCTAACTCTATATTCTAACTCTATATTCTAACTCTATATTCTAACTCTCTATATTCTAACTCTCTATATTCTAACTCTATATTCTAACTCTCTATATTCCAACTCTCTATATACCAACTCTCTATATTCTAACTCTATATTCTAACTCTCTATATTTTAACTCTCTATATTCTAACTCTCTATAATCTAACTCTATATTATAACTCTCTATATTCCAACTCTCTATATTCTAACTCTCTATATTCTAACTCTCTATATTCCAACTCTCTATATTCTAACTCTCTATATTCTAACTCTATATTCTAACTCTATATTCTAACTCTATATTATAACTCTATATTCTAACTCTCTATATTCTAACTCTATATTCTAACTCTCTATTTTCTAACTCTCTATATTCTAACTCTCTATATTCTAACTATATTCTAACTCTCTATATTCTAACTCTATATTCTAACTCTATATTCTAACTCTATATTCTAACTCTATATTCTAACTCTATATTCTAACTTTCTATATTCCAACTCTCTATATTCTAACTCTCTATATTCTAACTCTATATTCTAACTCTATATTCTAACTCTATATTCTAACTCTCTATATTCTAACTATATTCTAACTCTCTATATTCTAACTCTCTATATTCTAACTCTCTATATTCTAACTCTATATTCTAACTCTATATTCTAGCTCTCTATATTCTAACTCTATATTCTAACTCTATATTCTAACTCTCTATATTCTAACTCTATATTCTAACTCTCTATATTCTAACTCTATATTCTAACTCTATATGCTAACTCTATATTCTAACTCTATATTCTAACTCTATATTCTAACTCTCTATATTCTAACTCTCTATATTCTAACTCTCTATATTCCAACTCTCTATATTCTAACTCTCTACATTCCAACTCTCTATATTCTAACTCTATATTCTAACTCTCTATATTCTAACTATATTCTAACTCTCTATATTCTAACTCTCTATATTCTAACTCGATATTGCAACTCTATATTCTAGCTCTCTATATTCTAACTCTATATTCTAACTCTATATTCTAACTCTCTATATTCTAACTATATATTCTAACTCTCTATATTCTAACTCTATATTCTAACTCTATATGCTAACTCTATATTCTAACTCTATATTCTAACTCTATATTCTAACTCTCTATATTCTAACTCTCTATATTCTAACTCTCTATATTCTGACTCTCTATATTCTAACTCTCTATATTCTAACTCTATTCAAACTCTCTGTATTCTAACTCTCTATATACTAACTGTATATTCTAACTGTATATTCTAACTCTCTATATTCTAACTCTCTATATTCTAACTCTCTATATTCTAACTCTATATTCTAACTCTATATTCTAACTCTATATTCTAACGCTCTATATTCTAACTCTCTATATTTTAACTCTCTATATTCTAACTCTCTATAATCTAACTCTATATTATAACTCTCTATATTCCAACTCTCTATATTCTAACTCTATATTCTAACTCACTATATTCTAACTCTATATTCTAACTCTATACTCTAACTCTATATTCTAACTCTCTATATTCTAACTCTCTATATTCTAACTCTCTATATTCTAACTCTATATTCTAACTCTATATTCTAACTCTCTATATTCTAACTCTCTATATTTTAACTCTCTATATTCTAACTCTCTATAATCTAACTCTATATTCTAACTCTCTATATTCCAACTCTCTATATTCTAACTCTCTATATTCTAACTCTCTATATTCCAACTCTCTATATTCTAACTCTCTATATTCTAACTCTATATTCTAACTCTATATTCTAACTCTATATTCTAGCTCTCTATATTCTAACTCTATATTCTAACTCTCTATATTCTAACTCTCTATATTCTAACTCTATATTCTAACTCTCTATATTCCAACTCTCTATATACCAACTCTCTATATTCTAACTCTATATTCTAACTCTTAATATTCCAACTCTCTATATTCTAACTCTATATTCTAACTCACTATATTCTAACTCTATATTCTAACTCTATTCTCTAACTCTATATTCTAACTCTCTATATTCTAACTCTCTATATTCTAACTCTCTATATTCTAACTCTATATTCTAACTCTATATTCTAACTCTCTATATTCTAACTCTCTATATTTTAACTCTCTATATTCTAACTCTCTATAATCTAACTCTATATTCTAACTCTCTATATTCCAACTCTCTATATTCTAACTCTCTATATTCTAACTCTCTATATTTCAACTCTCTATATTCTAACTCTCTATATTCTAACTCTATATTCTAACTCTATATTCTAACTCTATATTCTAACTCTATATTCTAACTCTCTATATTCTAACTCTATATTCTAGCTCTCTATATTCTAACTATATATTCTAACTCTATATTCTAACTCTCTATATTCTAACACTATATTCTAACTCTCTATATTCTAACTCTATATTCTAACTCTATATTCTAACTCTCTATATTCTAACTCTATATTCTAACTCTATATTCTAACTCTCTATATTCTAACTCTCTATATTCTAACTCTCTATATTCTAACTCTCTATATTCTAACTCTATTCTAACTCTCTGTATTCTAACTCTCTATATTCTAACTGTATATTCTAACTGTATATTCTAACTCTCTATATTCCAACTCTCTATATTCTAACTCTCTATATTCTAACTATATATTCTAACTCACTATATTCTAACTCTATATTCTAACTCTATACTCAAACTCTATATTCTAACTCTCTATATTCTAACTCTATATTCTAACTCTCTATATTCTAACTCTCTATATTCTAACTCTCTATATTCTAACTCTATATTCTAACTCTATATTCTAACTCTCTATATTCTAACTCTCTATATTCTAAATCTATATTCTAACTCTCTATATTCTAACTCTCTATATTCTAACTCTATATTCTAACTCTCTATATTCTAACTCTATATTCTAACTCTCTATATTCTAACTCTATATTCTAACTCTCTATATTCTAACTCTATATTCTAACTCTCTATATTCTAACTCTATATTCTAACTCTCTATATTCTAACTCTCTATATTCTAACTCTATATTCTAACTCTCTATATTCTAACTCTCTATATTTTAACTCTCTATATTCTAACTCTCTATAATCTAACTCTATATTCTAACTCTCTATATTCCAACTCTCTATATTCAAACTCTCTATATTCTAACTCTATATTCTAACTCTATATTCTAACTCTATATTCTAACTCTATATTCTAACTCTATATTCTAACTCTATATTCTAACTCTATATTCTAACTCTCTATATTCTAACTCTATATTCTAACTCTCTATTTTCTAACTCTCTATATTCTAACTCTCTATATTCTAACTATATTCTAACTCTCTATATTCTAACTCTATATTCTAACTCTATATTCTAACTCTATATTCTAACTCTATATTCTAACTCTATATTCTAACTCTCTATATTCCAACTCTCTATATTCTAACTCTCTATATTCTAACTCTCTATTGTCACGATCGTCTGAGGAAGCGGACCAATACGCAGCGTTGCGAGTGAACATGATGACTTTAATTAGAAAGCACGTCAATACAAAAACAAAAGACGAAAGTGAAGTCCAACAGAAACAATGCCTGAACTTGGAACAAAAACCCACAACCCACATGAGAACACAGACAGAATAAATATGGCTCCCAATCAGAGATAACGAGCCGACAGCTGACACTCGTTACCTCCGATTGGGAGTCACACACTACAACAATCAACAACCTAGAAATAGACACACAGAACTCCCAACCTAGAAATAAACGTGACAGACATGCAAACATAAAAAATCACCCAAAACCCAACAAAACAACATACACCCTGGCTCAAATACACAAGTCCTGGAGCCAGAGTGTGACAGTACCCCCCCCTAAAGGTGCGAACTCCGGGCGCACCAGCATACAGTCTAGGGGAGGGTCTGGGTGGGCATCTGTCCACGGTGGCGGTTCTGCCCCTGGTCGTGGTCCCCATCCCACCTTAGTCACCACCCGCTTCCCTAGCCTCCTCCACATTACCACCCCCCAACTACACCCCACTGGGTTAAGGGGCGGCACCGGACTAAGGGGCAGCACCGGACTACGGGGCAGTACCGGACTAAGGGGCAGTACCGGACTAAGGGGCAGTACCAGGCTGAATGGCGGATACTGGCTGGACGGCTCTGGTGGCTCCTGGCTAGTCGGCTCTGGCGGATCCTGGCTGGACGGCTCTGGCGGATCCCGGCTGGACGGCTCTGGCGGATCCCGGCTGGACGGCTCTGGCGGATCCCGGCTGGACGGCTCTGGCGGATCCCGGCTGGACGGCTCTGGCGGATCCCGGCTGGACGGCTCTGGCGGGTCCCGGCTGGACGGCTCTGGCGGATCCCGGTTGGACGGCTCTGGCGGATCCTGGCTGGACGGCTCTGGCGGATCCCGGCTGGACGGCTCTGGCGGATCCTGGCTGGACGGCTCATGGCTGGCTGACGGATCTGGCTGCTCATGGCTGGATGACGGATCTGGCTGCTCATGGCTGGCTGACGGATCTGGCTGCTCATGGCTGGCTGACGGATCTGGCTGCTCATGGCTGGCTGACGGATCTGGCTGCTCATGGCTGGCTGACGGATCTGGCTGCTCATGGCCGGCTGACGGATCTGGCTGCTCATGGCCGGCTGACGGATCTGGCTGCTCATGGCTGGCGGAAGGCTCTAGCTGATCCTGTCTGGCGGAAGGCTCTGGCTGATCCTGTCTGGCAGAAGGCTCTGGCTGATCCTGTCTAGCAGAAGGCTCTGGCTGATCCTGTCTGGCAGAAGGCTCTGGCTGATCCTGTCTGGCAGAAGGCTCTGGCTGATCCTGTCTGGCAGAAGGCTCTGGCTGATCCTGTCTGGCGGAAGGCTCTGGCTGATCCTGTCTGGCAGAAGGCTCTAGCGGCTCCGGTCTGGCGGACGGCTCTGAAGGCTCATGGCAGACGGGCGGCTTAAGCGCCTTTGGGCAGACGGGCAGTTCAGGCCCCGTTGGGCAGACGGCAGACTCTGGCCGTCTGAGGCGCATCGTAGGCCTGGAGCGTGGTGCCGGAACTGGAGGTACCGGGCTGAGGACACGCATCTCAGGGCTAGTGCGGGGAGAAGCAACAGGGCATGCTGGACCCTGGGGACGCACATAAGGCCTAGTACGGAGAGCCGGAACAGGGCATGCTGGACCCTGGGGGCGCACATAAGTCCTAGTGCGGAGAGAAGCAACAGGGCATGCTGGACCCTGGGGACGCACATAAGGCCTAGTGCGTGGTGCCGGAACTGGTGGTCCCAGGCTGAGAACACGCATCTCAGGACTAGTGCGGGGAGCAGCAACAGGACGCACAGGACTCTGGGGACACACAGGAGGCTTAGTGCGGAGAGCAGCAACAGGGCATGCTTGGCCCTGGGGACGCACCGTAGGCCTGATGCGTGGTGCCGGAACTGGAGGTACCGGGCTGAGGACACGCATCTCAGGGCTAGTGCGGGGAGTAGCAACAGGGCGAGTCGGGCTGGCGACGCGCACCGTGGGCTTCCTACGAGGCTCAGGAACAGGCCGGGCTGGGCTGGCGACGCGCACCGTACACTTGGTGCGGGTGGCAGGAACAGGCCGAACCGGGCTGGCGACGCGCACCGTACACTTTGTGCGAGGGGCCGGAACAGGCCGTACCGTACGGGGAACACACACTACTGGCTGTACCTCGGGATTAGGAACGGGCCGGACCGGACTGGTTACACACCCCAGTACCTCTCGCCGAGCCTCTACACCTTCCTTCCCTGCTTTTCCCAGTAGCCCCCTTAACCTGGTAGCCTCCTGAATCCGCCCCTTCTCTGCCTCCGTCAGCCCCCTTAACCTGGTAGCCTTTTGAATCTGCCTTGTGGCAGATTCCTGCTGCTCAGTCGCCCAAGCCATGTGCCCCCCCCAAAAAATTTCTTGGGGTTGCCTCTCGTCCTTCCGACGTTGGCTCTGCCGACGCCGTTGCTCCTCTCTCCGTCGCCTCTCCTCTGTTTCGCTCCATGGACGGCGATCCATGCCATCCAGGATTTCTTCCCACGTCCAGGACCCTTTTCCGTCCAAAAGCTCCTCCCATGTCCAGACCTTTGGAGCTGGGTATAAATCCTGTGTAGGTGGATCCTGTTGCCGCTTGACACGCCGCTTGGTCCTTTTATGGTGGGTTTTTCTGTCACGATCGTCTGAGGAAGCGGACCAATACGCAGCGTTGCGAGTGAACATGATGACTTTAATTAGAAAGCACGTCAATACAAAAACAAAAGACGAAAGTGAAGTCCAACAGAAACAATGCCTGAACTTGGAACAAAAACCCACAACCCACATGAGAACACAGACAGAATAAATATGGCTCCCAATCAGAGATAACGAGCCGACAGCTGACACTCGTTACCTCCGATTGGGAGTCACACACTACAACAATCAACAACCTAGAAATAGACACACAGAACTCCCAACCTAGAAATAAACGTGACAGACATGCAAACATAAAAAATCACCCAAAACCCAACAAAACAACATACACCCTGGCTCAAATACACAAGTCCTGGAGCCAGAGTGTGACATCTATATTCTAACTCTATATTCTAACTCTATATTCTAACTCTATATTCTAACTCTATATTCTAACTCTCTATATTCTAACTCTATATTCTAACTCTATATTCTAACTCTATATTCTAACTCTCTATATTCTAACTATATATTCTAACTCTCTATATTCTAACTCTATATTCTAACTCTATATGCTAACTCTATATTCTAACTCTATATTCTAACTCTATATTCTAACTCTCTATATTCTAACTCTCTATATTCTAACTCTCTATATTCTGACTCTCTATATTCTAACTCTCTATATTCTAACTCTATTCAAACTCTCTGTATTCTAACTCTCTATATACTAACTGTATATTCTAACTGTATATTCTAACTCTCTATATTCTAACTCTCTATATTCTAACTCTCTATATTCTAACTCTATATTCTAACTCTATATTCTAACTCTATATTCTAACGCTCTATATTCTAACTCTCTATATTTTAACTCTCTATATTCTAACTCTCTATAATCTAACTCTATATTATAACTCTCTATATTCCAACTCTCTATATTCTAACTCTATATTCTAACTCACTATATTCTAACTCTATATTCTAACTCTATACTCTAACTCTATATTCTAACTCTCTATATTCTAACTCTCTATATTCTAACTCTATATTCTAACTCTATATTCTAACTCTCTATATTCTAACTCTCTATATTTTAACTCTCTATATTCTAACTCTCTATAATCTAACTCTATATTCTAACTCTCTATATTCCAACTCTCTATATTCTAACTCTCTATATTCTAACTCTCTATATTCCAACTCTCTATATTCTAACTCTCTATATTCTAACTCTATATTCTAACTCTATATTCTAACTCTATATTCTAGCTCTCTATATTCTAACTCTATATTCTAACTCTCTATATTCTAACTCTATATTCTAACTCTATATTCTAACTCTCTATATTCTAACTCTATATTCTAACTCTATATTCTAACTCTATATTCTAACTCTCTATATTCTAACTATATATTCTAACTCTCTATATTCTAACTCTATATTCTAACTCTATATGCTAACTCTATATTCTAACTCTATATTCTAACTCTATATTCTAACTCTCTATATTCTAACTCTCTATATTCTAACTCTCTATATTCTGACTCTCTATATTCTAACTCTCTATATTCTAACTCTATTCAAACTCTCTGTATTCTAACTCTCTATATACTAACTGTATATTCTAACTGTATATTCTAACTCTCTATATTCTAACTCTCTATATTCTAACTCTCTATATTCTAACTCTATATTCTAACTCTATATTCTAACTCTATATTCTAACGCTCTATATTCTAACTCTCTATATTTTAACTCTCTATATTCTAACTCTCTATAATCTAACTCTATATTATAACTCTCTATATTCCAACTCTCTATATTCTAACTCTATATTCTAACTCACTATATTCTAACTCTATATTCTAACTCTATACTCTAACTCTATATTCTAACTCTCTATATTCTAACTCTCTATATTCTAACTCTATATTCTAACTCTATATTCTAACTCTCTATATTCTAACTCTCTATATTTTAACTCTCTATATTCTAACTCTCTATAATCTAACTCTATATTCTAACTCTCTATATTCCAACTCTCTATATTCTAACTCTCTATATTCTAACTCTCTATATTCCAACTCTCTATATTCTAACTCTCTATATTCTAACTCTATATTCTAACTCTATATTCTAACTCTATATTCTAGCTCTCTATATTCTAACTCTATATTCTAACTCTCTATATTCTAACTCTATATTCTAACTCTATATTCTAACTCTCTATATTTTAACTCTCTATATTCTAACTCTCTATAATCTAACTCTATATTCTAACTCTCTATATTCCAACTCTCTATATTCTAACTCTCTATATTCTAACTCTCTATATTCCAACTCTCTATATTCTAACTCTCTATATTCTAACTCTATATTCTAACTCTATATTCTAACTCTATATTCTAACTCTATATTCTAACTCTCTATATTCTAACTCTATATTCTAGCTCTCTATATTCTAACTGTATATTCTAACTCTATATTCTAACTCTCTATATTCTAACTCTATATTCTAACTCTCTATATTCTAACTCTATATTCTAACTCTATATTCTAACTCTCTATATTCTAACTCTATATTCTAACTCTATATTCTAACTCTCTATATTCTAACTCTCTATATTCTAACTCTCTATATTCTAAATCTATATTCTAACTCTCTATATTCTAACTGTATATTCTAACTGTATATTCTAACTCTCTATATTCTAACTCTCTATATTCTAACTCTCTATATTCTAACTATATATTCTAACTCACTATATTCTAACTCTATATTCTAACTCTATACTCAAACTCTACATTCTAACTCTCTATATTCTAACTCTATATTCTAACTCTCTATATTCTAACTCTCTATATTCTAACTCTCTATATTCTAACTCTATATTCTAACTCTATATTCTAACTCTCTATATTCTAACTCTCTATATTCTAAATCTATATTCTAACTCTCTATATTCTAACTCTCTATATTCTAAATCTATATTCTAACTCTCTATATTCTAACTCTCTATATTCTAACTCTCTATATTCTAAATCTATATTCTAACTCTCTATATTCTAACTCTCTATATTCTAACTCTATATTCTAACTCTCTATATTCTAACTATATATTCTAACTCACTATATTCTAACTCTATATTCTAACTCTATACTCAAACTCTATATTCTAACTCTCTATATTCTAACTCTATATTCTAACTCTCTATATTCTAACTCTCTATATTCTAACTCTCTATATTCTAACTCTCTATATTCTAACTCTATTCTAACTCTCTGTATTCTAACTCTCTATATTCTAAGTGTATATTCTAACTGTATATTCTAACTCTCTATATTCTAACTCTCTATATTCTAACTCTATATTCTAACTCTCTATATTCCAACTCTCTATATTCTAACTCTATATTCTAACTCACTATATTCTAACTCTGTATTCTAACTCTAACTCTATATTCTAACTCTCTATATTCTAACTCTCTATATTCTAACTCTCTATATTCTAACTGTATATTCTAACTCTATATTCTAACGCTCTATATTCTAACTCTCTATATTTTAACTCTCTATATTCTAACTCTCTATAATCTAACTCTATATTATAACTCTCTATATTCCAACTCTCTATATTCTAACTCTCTATATTCTAACTCTCTATATTCCAACTCTCTATATTCTAACTCTCTATATTCTAACTCTATATTCTAACTCTATATTCTGACTCTATATTCTAACTCTATATTCTAACTCTCTATATTCTAACTCTATATTCTAACTCTCTATTTTCTAACTCTCTATATTCTAACTCTCTATATTCTAACTATATTCTAACTCTCTATATTCTAACTCTATATTCTAACTCTATATTCTAACTCTATATTCTAACTCTATATTCTAACTCTATATTCTAACTCTCTATATTCCAACTCTCTATATTCTAACTCTCTATATTCTAACTCTATATTGTAACTCTATATTCTAACTCTATATTCTAACTCTCTATATTCTAACTATATTCTAACTCTCTATATTCTAACTCTCTATATTCTAACTCTATATTCTAACTCTATATTCTAGCTCTCTATATTCTAACTCTATATTCTAACTCTATATTCTAACTCTCTATATTCTAACTCTATATTCTAACTCTATATTCTAACTCTATATTCTAACGCTCTATATTCTAACTCTCTATATTTTAACTCTCTATATTCTAACTCTCTATAATCTAACTCTATATTATAACTCTCTATATTCCAACTCTCTATATTCTAACTCTATATTCTAACTCACTATATTCTAACTCTATATTCTAACTCTATACTCTAACTCTATATTCTAACTCTCTATATTCTAACTCTCTATATTCTAACTCTATATTCTAACTCTATATTCTAACTCTCTATATTCTAACTCTCTATATTTTAACTCTCTATATTCTAACTCTCTATAATCTAACTCTATATTCTAACTCTCTATATTCCAACTCTCTATATTCTAACTCTCTATATTCTAACTCTCTATATTCCAACTCTCTATATTCTAACTCTCTATATTCTAACTCTATATTCTAACTCTATATTCTAACTCTATATTCTAGCTCTCTATATTCTAACTCTATATTCTAACTCTCTATATTCTAACTCTATATTCTAACTCTATATTCTAACACTCTATATTTTAACTCTCTATATTCTAACTCTCTATAATCTAACTCTATATTCTAACTCTCTATATTCCAACTCTCTATATTCTAACTGTCTATATTCTAACTCTCTATATTCCAACTCTCTATATTCTAACTCTCTATATTCTAACTCTATATTCTAACTCTATATTCTAACTCTATATTCTAACTCTATATTCTAACTCTCTATATTCTAACTCTATATTCTAGCTCTCTATATTCTAACTGTATATTCTAACTCTATATTCTAACTCTCTATATTCTAACTCTATATTCTAACTCTCTATATTCTAACTCTATATTCTAACTCTATATTCTAACTCTCTATATTCTAACTCTATATTCTAACTCTATATTCTAACTCTCTATATTCTAACTCTCTATATTCTAACTCTCTATATTCTAAATCTATATTCTAACTCTCTATATTCTAACTGTATATTCTAACTGTATATTCTAACTCTCTATATTCTAACTCTCTATATTCTAACTCTCTATATTCTAACTATATATTCTAACTCACTATATTCTAACTCTATATTCTAACTCTATACTCAAACTCTATATTCTAACTCTCTATATTCTAACTCTATATTCTAACTCACTATATTCTAACTCTATATTCTAACTCTATACTCTAACTCTATATTCTAACTCTCTATATTCTAACTCTCTATATTCTAACTCTCTATATTCTAACTCTATATTCTAACTCTATATTCTAACGCTCTATATTCTAACTCTCTATATTTTAACTCTCTATATTCTAACTCTCTATAATCTAACTCTATATTATAACTCTCTATATTCCAACTCTCTATATTCTAACTCTCTATATTCTAACTCTCTATATTCCAACTCTCTATATTCTAACTCTCTATATTCTAACTCTATATTCTAACTCTATATTCTAACTCTATATTCTAGCTCTCTATATTCTAACTCTATATTCTAACTCTCTATATTCTAACTCTATATTCTAACTCTATATTCTAACTCTCTATATTCTAACTCTATATTCTAACTCTATATTCTAACTCTATATTCTAACTCTCTATATTCTAACTATATATTCTAACTCTCTATATTCTAACTCTATATTCTAACTCTATATGCTAACTCTATATTCTAACTCTATATTCTAACTCTATATTCTAACTCTCTATATTCTAACTCTCTATATTCTAACTCTCTATATTCTGACTCTCTATATTCTAACTCTCTATATTCTAACTCTATTCAAACTCTCTGTATTCTAACTCTCTATATACTAACTGTATATTCTAACTGTATATTCTAACTCTCTATATTTTAACTCTCTATATTCTAACTCTCTATATTCTAACTCTATATTCTAACTCTATATTCTAACTCTATATTCTAACGCTCTATATTCTAACTCTCTATATTTTAACTCTCTATATTCTAACTCTCTATAATCTAACTCTATATTATAACTCTCTATATTCCAACTCTCTATATTCTAACTCTATATTCTAACTCACTATATTCTAACTCTATATTCTAACTCTATACTCTAACTCTATATTCTAACTCTCTATATTCTAACTCTCTATATTCTAACTCTATATTCTAACTCTATATTCTAACTCTCTATATTCTAACTCTCTATATTTTAACTCTCTATATTCTAACTCTCTATAATCTAACTCTATATTCTAACTCTCTATATTCCAACTCTCTATATTCTAACTCTCTATATTCTAACTCTCTATATTCCAACTCTCTATATTCTAACTCTCTATATTCTAACTCTATATTCTAACTCTATATTCTAACTCTATATTCTAGCTCTCTATATTCTAACTCTATATTCTAACTCTCTATATTCTAACTCTATATTCTAACTCTATATTCTAACTCTCTATATTTTAACTCTCTATATTCTAACTCTCTATAATCTAACTCTATATTCTAACTCTCTATATTCCAACTCTCTATATTCTAACTCTCTATATTCTAACTCTCTATATTCCAACTCTCTATATTCTAACTCTATATTCTAACTCTATATTCTAACTCTATATTCTAACTCTATATTCTAACTCTCTATATTCTAACTCTATATTCTAGCTCTCTATATTCTAACTGTATATTCTAACTCTATATTCTAACTCTCTATATTCTAACTCTATATTCTAACTCTCTATATTCTAACTCTATATTCTAACTCTATATTCTAACTCTCTATATTCTAACTCTATATTCTAACTCTATATTCTAACTCTCTATATTCTAACTCTCTATATTCTAACTCTCTATATTCTAAATCTATATTCTAACTCTCTATATTCTAACTGTATATTCTAACTGTATATTCTAACTCTCTATATTCTAACTCTCTATATTCTAACTCTCTATATTCTAACTATATATTCTAACTCACTATATTCTAACTCTATATTCTAACTCTATACTCAAACTCTACATTCTAACTCTCTATATTCTAACTCTATATTCTAACTCTCTATATTCTAACTCTCTATATTCTAACTCTCTATATTCTAACTCTATATTCTAACTCTATATTCTAACTCTCTATATTCTAACTCTCTATATTCTAAATCTATATTCTAACTCTCTATATTCTAACTCTCTATATTCTAAATCTATATTCTAACTCTCTATATTCTAACTGTCTATATTCTAACTCTCTATATTCCAACTCTCTATATTCTAACTCTCTATATTCTAACTCTATATTCTAACTCTATATTCTAACTCTATATTCTAACTCTATATTCTAACTCTCTATATTCTAACTCTATATTTTAGCTCTCTATATTCTAACTGTATATTCTAACTCTATATTCTAACTCTCTATATTCTAACTCTATATTCTAACTCTCTATATTCTAACTCTATATTCTAACTCTATATTCTAACTCTCTATATTCTAACTCTATATTCTAACTCTATATTCTAACTCTCTATATTCTAACTCTCTATATTCTAACTCTCTATATTCTAAATCTATATTCTAACTCTCTATATTCTAACTGTATATTCTAACTGTATATTCTAACTCTCTATATTCTAACTCTCTATATTCTAACTCTCTATATTCTAACTATATATTCTAACTCACTATATTCTAACTCTATATTCTAACTCTATACTCAAACTCTATATTCTAACTCTCTATATTCTAACTCTATATTCTAACTCACTATATTCTAACTCTATATTCTAACTCTATACTCTAACTCTATATTCTAACTCTCTATATTCTAACTCTCTATATTCTAACTCTCTATATTCTAACTCTATATTCTAACTCTATATTCTAACGCTCTATATTCTAACTCTCTATATTTTAACTCTCTATATTCTAACTCTCTATAATCTAACTCTATATTATAACTCTCTATATTCCAACTCTCTATATTCTAACTCTCTATATTCTAACTCTCTATATTCCAACTCTCTATATTCTAACTCTCTATATTCTAACTCTATATTCTAACTCTATATTCTAACTCTATATTCTAGCTCTCTATATTCTAACTCTATATTCTAACTCTCTATATTCTAACTCTATATTCTAACTCTATATTCTAACTCTCTATATTCTAACTCTATATTCTAACTCTATATTCTAACTCTATATTCTAACTCTCTATATTCTAACTATATATTCTAACTCTCTATATTCTAACTCTATATTCTAACTCTATATGCTAACTCTATATTCTAACTCTATATTCTAACTCTATATTCTAACTCTCTATATTCTAACTCTCTATATTCTAACTCTCTATATTCTGACTCTCTATATTCTAACTCTCTATATTCTAACTCTATTCAAACTCTCTGTATTCTAACTCTCTATATACTAACTGTATATTCTAACTGTATATTCTAACTCTCTATATTCTAACTCTCTATATTCTAACTCTCTATATTCTAACTCTATATTCTAACTCTATATTCTAACTCTATATTCTAACGCTCTATATTCTAACTCTCTATATTTTAACTCTCTATATTCTAACTCTCTATAATCTAACTCTATATTATAACTCTCTATATTCCAACTCTCTATATTCTAACTCTATATTCTAACTCACTATATTCTAACTCTATATTCTAACTCTATACTCTAACTCTATATTCTAACTCTCTATATTCTAACTCTCTATATTCTAACTCTATATTCTAACTCTATATTCTAACTCTCTATATTCTAACTCTCTATATTTTAACTCTCTATATTCTAACTCTCTATAATCTAACTCTATATTCTAACTCTCTATATTCCAACTCTCTATATTCTAACTCTCTATATTCTAACTCTCTATATTCCAACTCTCTATATTCTAACTCTCTATATTCTAACTCTATATTCTAACTCTATATTCTAACTCTATATTCTAGCTCTCTATATTCTAACTCTATATTCTAACTCTCTATATTCTAACTCTATATTCTAACTCTATATTCTAACTCTCTATATTTTAACTCTCTATATTCTAACTCTCTATAATCTAACTCTATATTCTAACTCTCTATATTCCAACTCTCTATATTCTAACTCTCTATATTCTAACTCTCTATATTCCAACTCTCTATATTCTAACTCTCTATATTCTAACTCTATATTCTAACTCTATATTCTAACTCTATATTCTAACTCTATATTCTAACTCTCTATATTCTAACTCTATATTCTAGCTCTCTATATTCTAACTGTATATTCTAACTCTATATTCTAACTCTCTATATTCTAACTCTATATTCTAACTCTCTATATTCTAACTCTATATTCTAACTCTATATTCTAACTCTCTATATTCTAACTCTATATTCTAACTCTATATTCTAACTCTCTATATTCTAACTCTCTATATTCTAACTCTCTATATTCTAAATCTATATTCTAACTCTCTATATTCTAACTGTATATTCTAACTGTATATTCTAACTCTCTATATTCTAACTCTCTATATTCTAACTCTCTATATTCTAACTATATATTCTAACTCACTATATTCTAACTCTATATTCTAACTCTATACTCAAACTCTACATTCTAACTCTCTATATTCTAACTCTATATTCTAACTCTCTATATTCTAACTCTCTATATTCTAACTCTCTATATTCTAACTCTATATTCTAACTCTATATTCTAACTCTCTATATTCTAACTCTCTATATTCTAAATCTATATTCTAACTCTCTATATTCTAACTCTCTATATTCTAAATCTATATTCTAACTCTCTATATTCTAACTCTCTATATTCTAACTCTCTATATTCTAAATCTATATTCTAACTCTCTATATTCTAACTCTCTATATTCTAACTCTATATTCTAACTCTCTATATTCTAACTATATATTCTAACTCACTATATTCTAACTCTATATTCTAACTCTATACTCAAACTCTATATTCTAACTCTCTATATTCTAACTCTATATTCTAACTCTCTATATTCTAACTCTCTATATTCTAACTCTCTATATTCTAACTCTCTATATTCTAACTCTATTCTAACTCTCTGTATTCTAACTCTCTATATTCTAACTGTATATTCTAACTGTATATTCTAACTCTCTATATTCTAACTCTCTATATTCTAACTCTATATTCTAACTCTCTATATTCCAACTCTCTATATTCTAACTCTATATTCTAACTCACTATATTCTAACTCTGTATTCTAACTCTAACTCTATATTCTAACTCTCTATATTCTAACTCTCTATATTCTAACTCTCTATATTCTAACTGTATATTCTAACTCTATATTCTAACGCTCTATATTCTAACTCTCTATATTTTAACTCTCTATATTCTAACTCTCTATAATCTAACTCTATATTATAACTCTCTATATTCCAACTCTCTATATTCTAACTCTCTATATTCTAACTCTCTATATTCCAACTCTCTATATTCTAACTCTCTATATTCTAACTCTCTATATTCCAACTCTCTATATTCTAACTCTCTATATTCTAACTCTATATTCTAACTCTATATTCTGACTCTATATTCTAACTCTATATTCTAACTCTCTATATTCTAACTCTATATTCTAACTCTCTATTTTCTAACTCTCTATATTCTAACTCTATATTCTAACTCTCTATATTCTAACTCTCTATATTCTAACTCTCTATATTCTAACTCTATATTCTAACTCTATATTCTAACTCTCTATATTCTAACTCTCTATATTCTAAATCTATATTCTAACTCTCTATATTCTAACTCTCTATATTCTAAATCTATATTCTAACTCTCTATATTCTAACTCTCTATATTCTAACTCTCTATATTCTAAATCTATATTCTAACTCTCTATATTCTAACTCTCTATATTCTAACTCTATATTCTAACTCTCTATATTCTAACTATATATTCTAACTCACTATATTCTAACTCTATATTCTAACTCTATACTCAAACTCTATATTCTAACTCTCTATATTCTAACTCTATATTCTAACTCTCTATATTCTAACTCTCTATATTCTAACTCTCTATATTCTAACTCTCTATATTCTAACTCTATTCTAACTCTCTGTATTCTAACTCTCTATATTCTAACTGTATATTCTAACTGTATATTCTAACTCTCTATATTCTAACTCTCTATATTCTAACTCTATATTCTAACTCTCTATATTCCAACTCTCTATATTCTAACTCTATATTCTAACTCACTATATTCTAACTCTGTATTCTAACTCTAACTCTATATTCTAACTCTCTATATTCTAACTCTCTATATTCTAACTCTCTATATTCTAACTGTATATTCTAACTCTATATTCTAACGCTCTATATTCTAACTCTCTATATTTTAACTCTCTATATTCTAACTCTCTATAATCTAACTCTATATTATAACTCTCTATATTCCAACTCTCTATATTCTAACTCTCTATATTCTAACTCTCTATATTCCAACTCTCTATATTCTAACTCTCTATATTCTAACTCTATATTCTAACTCTATATTCTGACTCTATATTCTAACTCTATATTCTAACTCTCTATATTCTAACTCTATATTCTAACTCTCTATTTTCTAACTCTCTATATTCTAACTCTCTATATTCTAACTATATTCTAACTCTCTATATTCTAACTCTATATTCTAACTCTATATTCTAACTCTATATTCTAACTCTCTATATTCCAACTCTCTATATTCTAACTCTCTATATTCTAACTCTATATTCTAACTCTATATTCTAACTCTATATTCTAACTCTCTATATTCTAACTATATATTCTAACTCTCTATATTCTAACTCTATATTCTAACTCTATATGCTAACTCTATATTCTAACTCTATATTCTAACTCTATATTCTAACTCTCTATATTTTAACTCTCTATATTCTAACTCTCTATATTCTGACTCTCTATATTCTAACTCTATATATTATAACTCTATATTCTAACTCTATATTCTAACTCTCTATATTCTAACTCTATATTCTAACTCTATATTCTAACTCTCTATATTCTAACTCTATATTCTAACTCTATATTCTAACTCTCTATATTCTAACTCTCTATATTCTAACTCTCTATATTCTAAATCTATATTCTAACTCTCTATATTCTAACTGTATATTCTAACTGTATATTCTAACTCTCTATATTCTAACTCTCTATATTCTAACTCTCTATATTCTAACTATATATTCTAACTCACTATATTCTAACTCTATATTCTAACTCTATACTCAAACTCTACATTCTAACTCTCTATATTCTAACTCTATATTCTAACTCTCTATATTCTAACTCTCTATATTCTAACTCTCTATATTCTAACTCTATATTCTAACTCTATATTCTAACTCTCTATATTCTAACTCTCTATATTCTAAATCTATATTCTAACTCTCTATATTCTAACTCTCTATATTCTAAATCTATATTCTAACTCTCTATATTCTAACTCTCTATATTCTAACTCTCTATATTCTAAATCTATATTCTAACTCTCTATATTCTAACTCTCTATATTCTAACTCTATATTCTAACTCTCTATATTCTAACTATATATTCTAACTCACTATATTCTAACTCTATATTCTAACTCTATACTCAAACTCTATATTCTAACTCTCTATATTCTAACTCTATATTCTAACTCTCTATATTCTAACTCTCTATATTCTAACTCTCTATATTCTAACTCTCTATATTCTAACTCTATTCTAACTCTCTGTATTCTAACTCTCTATATTCTAACTGTATATTCTAACTGTATATTCTAACTCTCTATATTCTAACTCTCTATATTCTAACTCTATATTCTAACTCTCTATATTCCAACTCTCTATATTCTAACTCTATATTCTAACTCACTATATTCTAACTCTGTATTCTAACTCTAACTCTATATTCTAACTCTCTATATTCTAACTCTCTATATTCTAACTCTCTATATTCTAACTGTATATTCTAACTCTATATTCTAACGCTCTATATTCTAACTCTCTATATTTTAACTCTCTATATTCTAACTCTCTATAATCTAACTCTATATTATAACTCTCTATATTCCAACTCTCTATATTCTAACTCTCTATATTCTAACTCTCTATATTCCAACTCTCTATATTCTAACTCTCTATATTCTAACTCTCTATATTCCAACTCTCTATATTCTAACTCTCTATATTCTAACTCTATATTCTAACTCTATATTCTGACTCTATATTCTAACTCTATATTCTAACTCTCTATATTCTAACTCTATATTCTAACTCTCTATTTTCTAACTCTCTATATTCTAACTCTATATTCTAACTCTCTATATTCTAACTCTCTATATTCTAACTCTCTATATTCTAACTCTATATTCTAACTCTATATTCTAACTCTCTATATTCTAACTCTCTATATTCTAAATCTATATTCTAACTCTCTATATTCTAACTCTCTATATTCTAAATCTATATTCTAACTCTCTATATTCTAACTCTCTATATTCTAACTCTCTATATTCTAAATCTATATTCTAACTCTCTATATTCTAACTCTCTATATTCTAACTCTATATTCTAACTCTCTATATTCTAACTATATATTCTAACTCACTATATTCTAACTCTATATTCTAACTCTATACTCAAACTCTATATTCTAACTCTCTATATTCTAACTCTATATTCTAACTCTCTATATTCTAACTCTCTATATTCTAACTCTCTATATTCTAACTCTCTATATTCTAACTCTATTCTAACTCTCTGTATTCTAACTCTCTATATTCTAACTGTATATTCTAACTGTATATTCTAACTCTCTATATTCTAACTCTCTATATTCTAACTCTATATTCTAACTCTCTATATTCCAACTCTCTATATTCTAACTCTATATTCTAACTCACTATATTCTAACTCTGTATTCTAACTCTAACTCTATATTCTAACTCTCTATATTCTAACTCTCTATATTCTAACTCTCTATATTCTAACTGTATATTCTAACTCTATATTCTAACGCTCTATATTCTAACTCTCTATATTTTAACTCTCTATATTCTAACTCTCTATATTCTAACTCTCTATATTCTAACTCTCTATATTCCAACTCTCTATATTCTAACTCTCTATATTCTAACTCTATATTCTAACTCTATATTCTGACTCTATATTCTAACTCTATATTCTAACTCTCTATATTCTAACTCTATATTCTAACTCTCTATTTTCTAACTCTCTATATTCTAACTCTCTATATTCTAACTATATTCTAACTCTCTATATTCTAACTCTATATTCTAACTCTATATTCTAACTCTATATTCTAACTCTCTATATTCCAACTCTCTATATTCTAACTCTCTATATTCTAACTCTATATTCTAACTCTATATTCTAACTCTATATTCTAACTCTCTATATTCTAACTATATATTCTAACTCTCTATATTCTAACTCTATATTCTAACTCTATATGCTAACTCTATATTCTAACTCTATATTCTAACTCTATATTCTAACTCTCTATATTTTAACTCTCTATATTCTAACTCTCTATATTCTGACTCTCTATATTCTAACTCTCTATATTCTAACTCTATTCAAACTCTCTGTATTCTAACTCTCTATATACTAACTGTATATTCTAACTGTATATTCTAACTCTCTATATTCTAACTCTCTATATTCTAACTCTCTATATTCTAACTCTATATTCTAACTATATATTCTAACTCTATATTCTAACGCTCTATATTCTAACTCTCTATATTTTAACTCTCTATATTCTAACTCTCTATAATCTAACTCTATATTATAACTCTCTATATTCCAACTCTCTATATTCTAACTCTATATTCTAACTCACTATATTCTAACTCTATATTCTAACTCTATACTCTAACTCTATATTCTAACTCTCTATATTCTAACTCTCTATATTCTAACTCTATATTCTAACTCTATATTCTAACTCTCTATATTCTAACTCTCTATATTTTAACTCTCTATATTCTAACTCTCTATAATCTAACTCTATATTCTAACTCTCTATATTCCAACTCTCTATATTCTAACTCTCTATATTCTAACTCTCTATATTCCAACTCTCTATATTCTAACTCTCTATATTCTAACTCTATATTCTAACTCTATATTCTAACGCTCTATATTCTAACTCTCTATATTTTAACTCTCTATATTCTAACTCTCTATAATCTAACTCTATATTATAACTCTCTATATTCCAACTCTCTATATTCTAACTCTCTATATTCTAACTCTCTATATTCCAACTCTCTATATTCTAACTCTCTATATTCTAACTCTATATTCTAACTCTATATTCTAACTCTATATTCTAACGCTCTATATTCTAACTCTCTATATTTTAACTCTCTATAGTCTAACTCTCTATAATCTAACTCTATATTATAACTCTCTATATTCCAACTCTCTATATTCTAACTCTATATTCTAACTCACTATATTCTAACTCTATATTCTAACTCTATACTCTAACTCTATATTCTAACTCTCTATATTCTAACTCTCTATATTCTAACTCTCTATATTCTAACTCTATATTCTAACTCTATATTCTAACTCTCTATATTCTAACTCTCTATATTTTAACTCTCTATATTCTAACTCTCTATAATCTAACTCTATATTCTAACTCTCTATATTCCAACTCTCTATATTCTAACTCTCTATATTCTAACTCTCTATATTCCAACTCTCTATATTCTAACTCTCTATATTCTAACTCTATATTCTAACTCTATATTCTAACTCTATATTCTAACTCTATATTCTAACTCTATATTCTAGCTCTCTATATTCTAACTCTATATTCTAACTCTATACTCTAACTCTATATTCTAACTCTCTATATTCTAACTCTCTATATTCTAACTCTCTATATTCTAACTCTATATTCTAACTCTATATTCTAACGCTCTATATTCTAACTCTCTATATTTTAACTCTCTATATTCTAACTCTCTATAATCTAACTCTATATTATAACTCTCTATATTCCAACTCTCTATATTCTAACTCTCTATATTCTAACTCTCTATATTCCAACTCTCTATATTCTAACTCTCTATATTCTAACTCTATATTCTAACTCTATATTCTAACTCTATATTCTAACGCTCTATATTCTAACTCTCTATATTTTAACTCTCTATAGTCTAACTCTCTATAATCTAACTCTATATTATAACTCTCTATATTCCAACTCTCTATATTCTAACTCTATATTCTAACTCACTATATTCTAACTATATATTCTAACTCTATACTCTAACTCTATATTCTAACTCTCTATATTCTAACTCTCTATATTCTAACTCTCTATATTCTAACTCTATATTCTAACTCTATATTCTAACTCTCTATATTCTAACTCTCTATATTT
This sequence comes from Coregonus lavaretus, assembly GCF_964263955.1. Lineage (NCBI taxonomy): Eukaryota > Metazoa > Chordata > Actinopteri > Salmoniformes > Salmonidae > Coregonus > Coregonus lavaretus. The sequence goes on from NW_028157366.1 coordinate 94,527, forward strand.
TAACTCTCTATATTCTAACTCTCTATAATCTAACTCTATATTCTAACTCTCTATATTCCAACTCTCTATATTCTAACTCTCTATATTCTAACTCTCTATATTCCAACTCTCTATATTCTAACTCTCTATATTCTAACTCTATATTCTAACTCTATATTCTAACTCTATATTCTAACTCTATATTCTAGCTCTCTATATTCTAACTCTATATTCTAACTCTCTATTTTCTAACTCTCTATATTCTAACTCTCTATATTCTAACTATATTCTAACTCTCTATATTCTAACTCTATATTCTAACTCTGTATTCTAACTCTATATTCTAACTCTATATTCTAACTCTATATTCTAACTCTCTATATTCCAACTCTCTATATTCTAACTCTCTATATTCTAACTCTATATTCTAACTCTATATTCTAAATCTATATTCTAACTCTATATTCTAACTCTATATTCTAACTCTATATTCTAACTCTATATTCTAACTCTATATTCTAACTCTCTATATTCCAACTCTCTATATTCTAACTCTATATTCTAACTCTATATTCTAACTCTATATTCTAACTCTATATTCTAACTCTATATTCTAACTCTATATTCTAACTCTATATTCTAACTCTCTATATTCCAACTCTCTATATTCTAACTCTATTTTCTAACTCACTATATTCTAACTCTATATTCTAACTCTATACTCTAACTCTATATTCTAACTCTCTATATTCTAACTCTCTATATTCTAACTCTCTATATTCTAACTCTATATTCTAACTCTATATTTTCTAACTCTCTATATTCTAACTCGCTATATTCTAACTATATTCTAACTCTCTATATTCTAACTCTATATTCTAACTCTATATTCTAACTCTATATTCTAACTCTATATTCTAACTCTCTATATTCCAACTCTCTATATTCTAACTCTCTATATTCTAACTCTATATTCTAACTCTATATTCTAACTCTATATTCTAACTCTATATTCTAACTCTCTATATTCTAACTCTATATTCTAACTCTATATTCTAACTCTATATTCTAACTCTATATTCTAACTCTATATTCTAACTCTCTATATTCTAACTCTCTATATTCTAACTCTATATTCTAACTCTCTATATTCCAACTCTCTATATACCAACTCTCTATATTCTAACTCTATATTCTAACTCTCTATATTTTAACTCTCTATATTCTAACTCTCTATAATCTAACTCTATATTATAACTCTCTATATTCCAACTCTCTATATTCTAACTCTCTATATTCTAACTCTCTATATTCCAACTCTCTATATTCTAACTCTCTATATTCTAACTCTATATTCTAACTCTATATTCTAACTCTATATTATAACTCTATATTCTAACTCTCTATATTCTAACTCTATATTCTAACTCTCTATTTTCTAACTCTCTATATTCTAACTCTCTATATTCTAACTATATTCTAACTCTCTATATTCTAACTCTATATTCTAACTCTATATTCTAACTCTATATTCTAACTCTATATTCTAACTCTATATTCTAACTTTCTATATTCCAACTCTCTATATTCTAACTCTCTATATTCTAACTCTATATTCTAACTCTATATTCTAACTCTATATTCTAACTCTCTATATTCTAACTATATTCTAACTCTCTATATTCTAACTCTCTATATTCTAACTCTCTATATTCTAACTCTATATTCTAACTCTATATTCTAGCTCTCTATATTATAACTCTATATTCTAACTCTATATTCTAACTCTCTATATTCTAACTCTATATTCTAACTCTCTATATTCTAACTCTATATTCTAACTCTATATGCTAACTCTATATTCTAACTCTATATTCTAACTCTATATTCTAACTCTCTATATTCTAACTCTCTATATTCTAACTCTCTATATTCCAACTCTCTATATTCTAACTCTCTACATTCCAACTCTCTATATTCTAACTCTATATTCTAACTCTCTATATTCTAACTATATTCTAACTCTCTATATTCTAACTCTCTATATTCTAACTCGATATTGCAACTCTATATTCTAGCTCTCTATATTCTAACTCTATATTCTAACTCTATATTCTAACTCTCTATATTCTAACTATATATTCTAACTCTCTATATTCTAACTCTATATTCTAACTCTATATGCTAACTCTATATTCTAACTCTATATTCTAACTCTATATTCTAACTCTCTATATTCTAACTCTCTATATTCTAACTCTCTATATTCTGACTCTCTATATTCTAACTCTCTATATTCTAACTCTATTCAAACTCTCTGTATTCTAACTCTCTATATACTAACTGTATATTCTAACTGTATATTCTAACTCTCTATATTCTAACTCTCTATATTCTAACTCTCTATATTCTAACTCTATATTCTAACTCTATATTCTAACTCTATATTCTAACGCTCTATATTCTAACTCTCTATATTTTAACTCTCTATATTCTAACTCTCTATAATCTAACTCTATATTATAACTCTCTATATTCCAACTCTCTATATTCTAACTCTATATTCTAACTCACTATATTCTAACTCTATATTCTAACTCTATACTCTAACTCTATATTCTAACTCTCTATATTCTAACTCTCTATATTCTAACTCTCTATATTCTAACTCTATATTCTAACTCTATATTCTAACTCTCTATATTCTAACTCTCTATATTTTAACTCTCTATATTCTAACTCTCTATAATCTAACTCTATATTCTAACTCTCTATATTCCAACTCTCTATATTCTAACTCTCTATATTCTAACTCTCTATATTCCAACTCTCTATATTCTAACTCTCTATATTCTAACTCTCTATATTCCAACTCTCTATATTCTAACTCTCTATATTCTAACTCTATATTCTAACTCTATATTCTAACTCTATATTATAACTCTATATTCTAACTCTCTATATTCTAACTCTATATTCTAACTCTCTATTTTCTAACTCTCTATATTCTAACTCTCTATATTCTAACTATATTCTAACTCTCTATATTCTAACTCTATATTCTAACTCTATATTCTAACTCTATATTCTAACTCTATATTCTAACTCTATATTCTAACTTTCTATATTCCAACTCTCTATATTCTAACTCTCTATATTCTAACTCTATATTCTAACTCTATATTCTAACTCTATATTCTAACTCTCTATATTCTAACTATATTCTAACTCTCTATATTCTAACTCTCTATATTCTAACTCTCTATATTCTAACTCTATATTCTAACTCTATATTCTAGCTCTCTATATTATAACTCTATATTCTAACTCTATATTCTAACTCTCTATATTCTAACTCTATATTCTAACTCTCTATATTCTAACTCTATATTCTAACTCTATATGCTAACTCTATATTCTAACTCTATATTCTAACTCTATATTCTAACTCTCTATATTCTAACTCTCTATATTCTAACTCTCTATATTCCAACTCTCTATATTCTAACTCTCTACATTCCAACTCTCTATATTCTAACTCTATATTCTAACTCTCTATATTCTAACTATATTCTAACTCTCTATATTCTAACTCTCTATATTCTAACTCGATATTGCAACTCTATATTCTAGCTCTCTATATTCTAACTCTATATTCTAACTCTATATTCTAACTCTCTATATTCTAACTATATATTCTAACTCTCTATATTCTAACTCTATATTCTAACTCTATATGCTAACTCTATATTCTAACTCTATATTCTAACTCTATATTCTAACTCTCTATATTCTAACTCTCTATATTCTAACTCTCTATATTCTGACTCTCTATATTCTAACTCTCTATATTCTAACTCTATTCAAACTCTCTGTATTCTAACTCTCTATATACTAACTGTATATTCTAACTGTATATTCTAACTCTCTATATTCTAACTCTCTATATTCTAACTCTCTATATTCTAACTCTATATTCTAACTCTATATTCTAACTCTATATTCTAACGCTCTATATTCTAACTCTCTATATTTTAACTCTCTATATTCTAACTCTCTATAATCTAACTCTATATTATAACTCTCTATATTCCAACTCTCTATATTCTAACTCTATATTCTAACTCACTATATTCTAACTCTATATTCTAACTCTATACTCTAACTCTATATTCTAACTCTCTATATTCTAACTCTCTATATTCTAACTCTCTATATTCTAACTCTATATTCTAACTCTATATTCTAACTCTCTATATTCTAACTCTCTATATTTTAACTCTCTATATTCTAACTCTCTATAATCTAACTCTATATTCTAACTCTCTATATTCCAACTCTCTATATTCTAACTCTCTATATTCTAACTCTCTATATTCCAACTCTCTATATTCTAACTCTCTATATTCTAACTCTATATTCTAACTCTATATTCTAACTCTATATTCTAGCTCTCTATATTCTAACTCTATATTCTAACTCTCTATATTCTAACTCTCTATATTCTAACTCTATATTCTAACTCTCTATATTCCAACTCTCTATATACCAACTCTCTATATTCTAACTCTATATTCTAACTCTTAATATTCCAACTCTCTATATTCTAACTCTATATTCTAACTCACTATATTCTAACTCTATATTCTAACTCTATTCTCTAACTCTATATTCTAACTCTCTATATTCTAACTCTCTATATTCTAACTCTCTATATTCTAACTCTATATTCTAACTCTATATTCTAACTCTCTATATTCTAACTCTCTATATTTTAACTCTCTATATTCTAACTCTCTATAATCTAACTCTATATTCTAACTCTCTATATTCCAACTCTCTATATTCTAACTCTCTATATTCTAACTCTCTATATTTCAACTCTCTATATTCTAACTCTCTATATTCTAACTCTATATTCTAACTCTATATTCTAACTCTATATTCTAACTCTATATTCTAACTCTCTATATTCTAACTCTATATTCTAGCTCTCTATATTCTAACTATATATTCTAACTCTATATTCTAACTCTCTATATTCTAACACTATATTCTAACTCTCTATATTCTAACTCTATATTCTAACTCTATATTCTAACTCTCTATATTCTAACTCTATATTCTAACTCTATATTCTAACTCTCTATATTCTAACTCTCTATATTCTAACTCTCTATATTCTAACTCTCTATATTCTAACTCTATTCTAACTCTCTGTATTCTAACTCTCTATATTCTAACTGTATATTCTAACTGTATATTCTAACTCTCTATATTCCAACTCTCTATATTCTAACTCTCTATATTCTAACTATATATTCTAACTCACTATATTCTAACTCTATATTCTAACTCTATACTCAAACTCTATATTCTAACTCTCTATATTCTAACTCTATATTCTAACTCTCTATATTCTAACTCTCTATATTCTAACTCTCTATATTCTAACTCTATATTCTAACTCTATATTCTAACTCTCTATATTCTAACTCTCTATATTCTAAATCTATATTCTAACTCTCTATATTCTAACTCTCTATATTCTAACTCTATATTCTAACTCTCTATATTCTAACACTCTATATTCTAACTCTCTATATTCTAACTCTATATTCTAACTCTCTATATTCTAACTCTATATTCTAACTCTCTATATTCTAACTCTATATTCTAACTCTCTATATTCTAACTCTCTATATTCTAACTCTCTATATTCTAACTCTCTATATTCAAACTCTCTATATTCTAACTCTATATTCTAACTCACTATATTCTAACTCTCTATATACTAACTCTCTATATTCTAACCGTCTATATTCCAACTCTATATTCTAACTCTCTATATTCTAACTCTCTATTCTAACTCTCTATATTCTAACTCTATATTCTAACTCTCTATATTCTAACTCTATGTTCTAACTCTATATTCTAACTCTCTATATTCTAACACTCTATGTTCTAACTCTGTATATTCCAACTCTCTATATTCTAACTCTCTATATTCTAACTCTGTATATTCCAACTCTGTATATACTAACTCTCTATATTCTAACTCTCTATATTCTAACTCTCTATATTCTAACTCTATATTCTAACTCTATATTCTAACTCTCTATATTCTAACTCTATATTCTAACTCTATATTCTAACTCTCTATATTCTAACTCTCTATATTCTAACTCTCTATATTCTAACTCTCTATATTCTAACTCTATTCTAACTCTCTGTATTCTAACTCTCTATATTCTAACTGTATATTCTAACTGTATATTCTAACTCTCTATATTCCAACTCTCTATATTCTAACTCTCTATATTCTAACTATATATTCTAACTCACTATATTCTAACTCTATATTCTAACTCTATACTCAAACTCTATATTCTAACTCTCTATATTCTAACTCTATATTCTAACTCTCTATATTCTAACTCTCTATATTCTAACTCTCTATATTCTAACTCTATATTCTAACTCTATATTCTAACTCTCTATATTCTAACTCTCTATATTCTAAATCTATATTCTAACTCTCTATATTCTAACTCTCTATATTCTAACTCTATATTCTAACTCTCTATATTCTAACACTCTATATTCTAACTCTCTATATTCTAACTCTATATTCTAACTCTCTATATTCTAACTCTATATTCTAACTCTCTATATTCTAACTCTATATTCTAACTCTCTATATTCTAACTCTCTATATTCTAACTCTCTATATTCTAACTCTCTATATTCAAACTCTCTATATTCTAACTCTATATTCTAACTCACTATATTCTAACTCTCTATATACTAACTCTCTATATTCTAACCGTCTATATTCCAACTCTATATTCTAACTCTCTATATTCTAACTCTCTATTCTAACTCTCTATATTCTAACTCTATATTCTAACTCTCTATATTCTAACTCTATGTTCTAACTCTATATTCTAACTCTCTATATTCTAACACTCTATGTTCTAACTCTGTATATTCCAACTCTCTATATTCTAACTCTCTATATTCTAACTCTGTATATTCCAACTCTGTATATACTAACTCTCTATATTCTAACTCTCTATATTCTAACTCTCTATATTCTAACTCTATATTCCAACTCTCTATATTCTAACTGTCTATATTCCAACTCTGTATGTTCCAACTCTCTATATTCTTACTCTATATTCTAACTTTATATTCTAACTCTATATTCTAACTCACTATATTCTAACTCTCTATATACTAACTCTCTATATTCTAACTTTCTATATTCCAACTCTATATTCTAACTCTCTATATTCTAACTCTATATTCTAACTCTATATTCTAACTCTATATTCTAACTCTGTATATTCCAACTCTCTCTATATTCCAACTCTATATTCTAACTCTCTATATTCTAACTCTCTATATTCCAACTCTCTATATTCTAACTATATATTCTAACTCACTAACTCTATACTCTAACTCTATATTCTAACTCTCTATATTCTAACTCTCTATATTCTAACTCTATATTCCAACTCTCTATATTCTAACTCTCTATATTCTAACTCTATATTCTAACTCTATATTCTAACTCTATATTTTAACTCTATATTCTAACTCTCTATATTCCCACTCTCTATATTCTAACTCTCTATATTCTAACTCTATATTCTAACTCTATATTCTAACTCTATATTCTAACTCTATATTCTAACTCTCTATATTCTAACTCTATATTCCAACTCTCTATATTCTAACTCTCTATATTCTAACTCTATATTCTAACTCTATATTCTAACTCTCTATATTCTAACTCTATATTCTAACTCTCTATATTCCAACTCTCTATATTCTAACTGTCTATATTCTAACTCTATATTCTAACTCTCTATATTCTAACTCTATATTTTAACTCTATATTCTAACTCTCTACATTCCAACTCTCTATATTCTAACTCTATATTCTAACTCTCTATATTCTAACTCTATATTCTAACTCTATATTCTAACTCTATATTCTAACTCACTATATTCTAACTCTCTATATACTAACTCTCTATATTCTAACCGTCTATATTCCAACTCTATATTCTAACTCTCTATATTCTAACTCTATATTCTAACTCTATATTCTAACTCTATATTCTAACTCTATATTCTAACTCTATTCTAAATCTCTATATTCTAACTCTCTATATTCTAACTCTCTATATTCTAACTCTCTATATTCCAACTCTCTATATTCTAACTGTCTATATTCTAACTCTATATTCTAACTCTCTATATTCTAACTCTATATTTTAACTCTATATTCTAACTCTCTACATTCCAACTCTCTATATTCTAACTCTATATTCTAACTCTCTATATTCTAACTCACTATATTCTAACTCTCTATATACTAACTCTCTATATTCTAACTGTCTATATTCCAACTCTATATTCTAACTCTCTATATTCTAACTCTCTATATTCTAACTCTCTATATTCCAACTCTCTATATTCTAACTGTCTATATTCTAACTCTATATTCTAACTCTCTATATTCTAACTCTATATTTTAACTCTATATTCTAACTCTCTACATTCCAACTCTCTATATTCTAACTCTATATTCTAACTCTCTATATTCTAACTCACTATATTCTAACTCTCTATATACTAACTCTCTATATTCTAACTGTCTATATTCCAACTCTATATTCTAACTCTCTATATTCTAACTCTATATTCTAACTCTCTATATTCTAACTCTATATTCTAACTCTCTATATTCTAATTCTCTATGTTCTAACTCTATATTCTAACTCTCTATATTCTAACTCTCTATATTCTAACTCTCTATATTCCAACTCTGTATGTTCCAACTCTCTATATTCTAACTCTATATTCTAACTCTATATTCTAACTCTATATTCTAACTCTGTATATTCCAACTCTCTCTATATTCTAACTCTCTATATTCCAACTCTCTATATACCAACTCTCTATATTCAAACTCTATATTCTAACTCTCTATATTCTAACTCTCTATATTCCAACTCTCTATATACCAACTCTCTATATTCTAACTCTATATTCTAACTCTCTATATTCTAACTCTCTATATTCTAACTCTATATTCCAACTCTCTATATTCTAACTCTCTATATTCTAACTATATATTCTAACTCTATATTCTAACTCTATATTCTAACTCTATATTATAACTCTATATTATAACTCTGTATATTCCAACTCTCTCTATATTCTAACTCTCTATATTCCAACTCTCTATATACCAACTCTCTATATTCAAACTCTATATTCTAACTCTCTATATTCTAACTCTCTATATTCCAACTCTCTATATACCAACTCTCTATATTCTAACTCTATATTCTAACTCTCTATATTCTAACTCTCTATATTCTAACTCTATATTCCAACTCTCTATATTCTAACTCTCTATATTCTAACTATATACTCTAACTCTATATTCTAACTCTATATTCTAACTCTATATTCTAACTCTATATTCTAACTCTATAATCTAACTCTCTATATTCCAACTCTCTATATTCTAACTCTCTATATTCTAACTCTATATTCTAACTCTATATTCTAACTCTATATTCTAACTCTATATTCTAACTCTATATTCTAACTCTCTATATTCTAACTCTATATTCCAACTCTCTATATTCTAACTCTCTATATTCTAACTCTATATTCTAACTCTATATTCTAACTCTCTATATTCTAACTCTATATTCTAACTCTCTATATTCCAACTCTCTATATTCTAACTGTCTATATTCTAACTCTATATTCTAACTCTCTATATTCTAACTCTATATTTTAACTCTATATTCTAACTCTCTACATTCCAACTCTCTATATTCTAACTCTATATTCTAACTCTCTATATTCTAACTCTATATTCTAACTCTATATTCTAACTCTATATTCTAACTCACTATATTCTAACTCTCTATATACTAACTCTCTATATTCTAACCGTCTATATTCCAACTCTATATTCTAACTCTCTATATTCTTACTCTATATTCTAACTCTCTATATTCTAACTCTATATTCTAACTCTCTATATTCTAACTCTCTATGTTCTAACTCTATATTCTAACTCTCTATATTCTAACTCTATATTCTAACTCTATATTCTAACTCTCTATATTCTAACTCTCTATATTCTAACTCTATATTCTAACTCTCTATATTCCAACTCTCTATATTCTAACTGTCTATATTCTAACTCTATATTCTAACTCTCTATATTCTAACTCTATATTTTAACTCTATATTCTAACTCTCTACATTACAACTCTCTATATTCTAACTCTATATTCTAACTCTCTATATTCTAACTCTATATTCTAACTCTATATTCTAACTCTATATTCTAACTCACTATATTCTAACTCTCTATATACTAACTCTCTATATTCTAACCGTCTATATTCCAACTCTATATTCTAACTCTCTATATTCTAACTCTATATTCTAACTCTCTATATTCTAACTCTATATTCTAACTCTCTATATTCTAACTCTCTATGTTCTAACTCTATATTCTAACTCTCTATATTCTAACACTCTGTGTTCTAACTCTGTATATTCCAACTCTCTATATTCTAACTCTCTATATTCTAACTCTGTATATTCCAACTCTGTATATTCTAACTCTCTATATTCTAACTCTCTATATTCTAACTCTCTATATTCTAACTCTATATTCCAACTCTCTATATTCTAACTGTCTATATTCCAACTCTGTATGTTCCAACTCTCTATATTCTTACTCTATATTCTAACTCTATATTCTAACTCTATATTCTAACTCTGTATATTCCAACTCTCTCTATATTCTAACTCTCTATATTCCAACTCTCTATATACCAACTCTCTATATTATAACTCTATATTCTAACTCTCTATATTCTAACTCTATATTCTAACTCTATATTCTAACTCTATATTCTAACTCTATATTCTAACTCACTATTTTCTAACTCTCTATATACTAACTCTCTATATTCTAACTGTCTATATTCCAACTCTATATTCTAACTCTATATTCTAACTCTATATTCTAACTCTATATTCTAACTCTATATTCTAACTCTATATTCTAACTCTCTATATTCTAACTCTATATTCTAACTCTATATTCTAACTCTATATTCTAACTCTCTATATTCTAACTCTATATTCTAACTCTATATTCTAACTCTATTTTCCAACTCTATATTCTAACTCTATATTCTAACTCTCTATATTCTAACTCTATATTCTAACTCTATATTCTAACTCTATATTCTAACTCTATATTCTAACGCTCTATATTCTAACTCTATATTCTAACTCTATATTCTAACTCTATATTCTAACTCTCTACATTCCAACTCTCTATATTCTAACTCTATATTCTAACTCTCTATATTCTAACTCTCTATATTCTAACTCTATATTTTAACTCTATATTCTAACTCTCTACATTCCAACTCTCTATATTCTAACTCTATATTCTAACTCTCTATATTCTAACTCTATATTCTAACTCTATATTCTAACTCACTATATTCTAACTCTCTATATACTAACTCTCTATATTCTAACCGTCTATATTCCAACTCTATATTCTAACTCTCTATATTCTAACTCTCTATTCTAACTCTCTATATTCTAACTCTATATTCTAACTCTCTATATTCTAACTCTATGTTCTAACTCTATATTCTAACTCTCTATATTCTAACACTCTATGTTCTAACTCTGTATATTCCAACTCTCTATATTCTAACTCTCTATATTCTAACTCTGTATATTCCAACTCTGTATATACTAACTCTCTATATTCTAACTCTCTATATTCTAACTCTCTATATTCTAACTCTATATTCCAACTCTCTATATTCTAACTGTCTATATTCCAACTCTGTATGTTCCAACTCTCTATATTCTTACTCTATATTCTAACTTTATATTCTAACTCTATATTCTAACTCACTATATTCTAACTCTCTATATACTAACTCTCTATATTCTAACTGTCTATATTCCAACTCTATATTCTAACTCTCTATATTCTAACTCTATATACTAACTCTATATTCTAACTCTATATTCTAACTCTGTATATTCCAACTCTCTCTATATTCCAACTCTATATTCTAACTCTCTATATTCTAACTCTCTATATTCCAACTCTCTATATTCTAACTATATATTCTAACTCACTAACTCTATACTCTAACTCTATATTCTAACTCTCTATATTCTAACTCTCTATATTCTAACTCTATATTCCAACTCTCTATATTCTAACTCTCTATATTCTAACTCTATATTCTAACTCTATATTCTAACTCTATATTTTAACTCTATATTCTAACTCTCTATATTCCCACTCTCTATATTCTAACTCTCTATATTCTAACTCTATATTCTTACTCTATATTCTAACTCTATATTCTAACTCTATATTCTAACTCTGTATATTCCAACTCTCTCTATATTCTAACTCTCTATATTCCAACTCTCTATATACCAACTCTCTATATTATAACTCTATATTCTAACTCTCTATATTCTAACTCTATATTCTAACTCTATATTCTAACTCTATATTCTAACTCTATATTCTAACTCACTATTTTCTAACTCTCTATATACTAACTCTCTATATTCTAACTGTCTATATTCCAACTCTATATTCTAACTCTATATTCTAACTCTATATTCTAACTCTATATTCTAACTCTATATTCTAACTCTATATTCTAACTCTCTATATTCCAACTCTCTCTATATTCTAACTCTCTATATTCCAACTCTGTATATACCAACTCTCTATATTATAACTCTATATTCTAACTCTCTATATTCTAACTCTATATTCTAACTCTATATTCTAACTCTATATTCTAACTCTATATTCTAACTCACTATTTTCTAACTCTCTATATACTAACTCTCTATATTCTAACTGTCTATATTCCAACTCTATATTCTAACTCTATATTCTAACTCTATATTCTAACTCTATATTCTAACTCTATATTCTAACTCTATATTCTAACTCTCTATATTCTAACTCTATATTCTAACTCTATATTCTAACTCTCTATATTCTAACTCTATATTCTAACTCTATATTCTAACTCTATTTTCCAACTCTATATTCTAACTCTATATTCTAACTCTCTATATTCTAACTCTATATTCTAACTCTATATTCTAACTCTATATTCTAACTCTATATTCTAACGCTCTATATTCTAACTCTATATTCTAACTCTATATTCTAACTCTATATTCTAACTCTCTACATTCCAACTCTCTATATTCTAACTCTATATTCTAACTCTCTATATTCTAACTCTCTATATTCTAACTCTATATTTTAACTCTATATTCTAACTCTCTACATTCCAACTCTCTATATTCTAACTCTATATTCTAACTCTCTATATTCTAACTCTATATTCTAACTCTATATTCTAACTCTATATTCTAACTCACTATATTCTAACTCTCTATATACTAACTCTCTATATTCTAACCGTCTATATTCCAACTCTATATTCTAACTCTCTATATTCTAACTCTCTATTCTAACTCTCTATATTCTAACTCTATATTCTAACTCTCTATATTCTAACTCTATGTTCTAACTCTATATTCTAACTCTCTATATTCTAACACTCTATGTTCTAACTCTGTATATTCCAACTCTCTATATTCCAACTCTCTATATTCTAACTCTGTATATTCCAACTCTGTATATACTAACTCTCTATATTCTAACTCTCTATATTCTAACTCTCTATATTCTAACTCTATATTCCAACTCTCTATATTCTAACTGTCTATATTCCAACTCTGTATGTTCCAACTCTCTATATTCTTACTCTATATTCTAACTTTATATTCTAACTCTATATTCTAACTCACTATATTCTAACTCTCTATATACTAACTCTCTATATTCTAACTGTCTATATTCCAACTCTATATTCTAACTCTCTATATTCTAACTCTATATTCTAACTCTATATTCTAACTCTATATTCTAACTCTGTATATTCCAACTCTCTCTATATTCCAACTCTATATTCTAACTCTCTATATTCTAACTCTCTATATTCCAACTCTCTATATTCTAACTATATATTCTAACTCACTAACTCTATACTCTAACTCTATATTCTAACTCTCTATATTCTAACTCTCTATATTCTAACTCTATATTCCAACTCTCTATATTCTAACTCTCTATATTCTAACTCTATATTCTAACTCTATATTCTAACTCTATATTTTAACTCTATATTCTAACTCTCTATATTCCCACTCTCTATATTCTAACTCTCTATATTCTAACTCTATATTCTTACTCTATATTCTAACTCTATATTCTAACTCTATATTCTAACTCTGTATATTCCAACTCTCTCTATATTCTAACTCTCTATATTCCAACTCTCTATATACCAACTCTCTATATTATAACTCTATATTCTAACTCTCTATATTCTAACTCTATATTCTAACTCTATATTCTAACTCTATATTCTAACTCTATATTCTAACTCACTATTTTCTAACTCTCTATATACTAACTCTCTATATTCTAACTGTCTATATTCCAACTCTATATTCTAACTCTATATTCTAACTCTATATTCTAACTCTATATTCTAACTCTATATTCTAACTCTATATTCTAACTCTCTATATTCTAACTCTATATTCTAACTCTATATTCTAACTCTATATTCTAACTCTCTATATTCTAACTCTATATTCTAACTCTATATTCTAACTCTATTTTCCAACTCTATATTCTAACTCTATATTCTAACTCTCTATATTCTAACTCTATATTCTAACTCTATATTCTAACTCTATATTCTAACTCTATATTCTAACGCTCTATATTCTAACTCTATATTCTAACTCTATATTCTAACTCTATATTCTAACTCTCTACATTCCAACTCTCTATATTCTAACTCTATATTCTAACTCTCTATATTCTAACTCTCTATATTCTAACTCTATATTTTAACTCTATATTCTAACTCTCTACATTCCAACTCTCTATATTCTAACTCTATATTCTAACTCTCTATATTCTAACTCTATATTCTAACTCTATATTCTAACTCTATATTCTAACTCACTATATTCTAACTCTCTATATACTAACTCTCTATATTCTAACCGTCTATATTCCAACTCTATATTCTAACTCTCTATATTCTAACTCTCTATTCTAACTCTCTATATTCTAACTCTATATTCTAACTCTCTATATTCTAACTCTATGTTCTAACTCTATATTCTAACTCTCTATATTCTAACACTCTATGTTCTAACTCTGTATATTCCAACTCTCTATATTCTAACTCTCTATATTCTAACTCTGTATATTCCAACTCTGTATATACTAACTCTCTATATTCTAACTCTCTATATTCTAACTCTCTATATTCTAACTCTATATTCCAACTCTCTATATTCTAACTGTCTATATTCCAACTCTGTATGTTCCAACTCTCTATATTCTTACTCTATATTCTAACTTTATATTCTAACTCTATATTCTAACTCACTATATTCTAACTCTCTATATACTAACTCTCTATATTCTAACTGTCTATATTCCAACTCTATATTCTAACTCTCTATATTCTAACTCTATATTCTAACTCTATATTCTAACTCTATATTCTAACTCTGTATATTCCAACTCTCTCTATATTCCAACTCTATATTCTAACTCTCTATATTCTAACTCTCTATATTCCAACTCTCTATATTCTAACTATATATTCTAACTCACTAACTCTATACTCTAACTCTATATTCTAACTCTCTATATTCTAACTCTCTATATTCTAACTCTATATTCCAACTCTCTATATTCTAACTCTCTATATTCTAACTCTATATTCTAACTCTATATTCTAACTCTATATTTTAACTCTATATTCTAACTCTCTATATTCCCACTCTCTATATTCTAACTCTCTATATTCTAACTCTATATTCTAACTCTATATTCTAACTCTATATTCTAACTCTATATTCTAACTCTCTATATTCTAACTCTATATTCCAACTCTCTATATTCTAACTCTCTATATTCTAACTCTATATTCTAACTCTATATTCTAACTCTCTATATTCTAACTCTATATTCTAACTCTATATTCTAACTCTATATTCTAACTCTATATTCTAACTCACTATTTTCTAACTCTCTATATACTAACTCTCTATATTCTAACTGTCTATATTCCAACTCTATATTCTAACTCTATATTCTAACTCTATATTCTAACTCTATATTCTAACTCTATATTCTAACTCTATATTCTAACTCTCTATATTCTAACTCCATATTCTAACTCTATATTCTAACTCTATATTCTAACTCTCTATATTCTAACTCTATATTCTAACTCTATATTCTAACTCTATTTTCCAACTCTATATTCTAACTCTATATTCTAACTCTCTATATTCTAACTCTATATTCTAACTCTATATTCTAACTCTATATTCTAACTCTATATTCTAACGCTCTATATTCTAACTCTATATTCTAACTCTATATTCTAACTCTATATTCTAACTCTCTACATTCCAACTCTCTATATTCTAACTCTATATTCTAACTCTCTATATTCTAACTCTCTATATTCTAACTCTATATTTTAACTCTATATTCTAACTCTCTACATTCCAACTCTCTATATTCTAACTCTATATTCTAACTCTCTATATTCTAACTCTATATTCTAACTCTATATTCTAACTCTATATTCTAACTCACTATATTCTAACTCTCTATATACTAACTCTCTATATTCTAACCGTCTATATTCCAACTCTATATTCTAACTCTCTATATTCTAACTCTCTATTCTAACTCTCTATATTCTAACTCTATATTCTAACTCTCTATATTCTAACTCTATGTTCTAACTCTATATTCTAACTCTCTATATTCTAACACTCTATGTTCTAACTCTGTATATTCCAACTCTCTATATTCTAACTCTCTATATTCTAACTCTGTATATTCCAACTCTGTATATACTAACTCTCTATATTCTAACTCTCTATATTCTAACTCTCTATATTCTAACTCTATATTCCAACTCTCTATATTCTAACTGTCTATATTCCAACTCTGTATGTTCCAACTCTCTATATTCTTACTCTATATTCTAACTTTATATTCTAACTCTATATTCTAACTCACTATATTCTAACTCTCTATATACTAACTCTCTATATTCTAACTGTCTATATTCCAACTCTATATTCTAACTCTCTATATTCTAACTCTATATTCTAACTCTATATTCTAACTCTATATTCTAACTCTGTATATTCCAACTCTCTCTATATTCCAACTCTATATTCTAACTCTCTATATTCTAACTCTCTATATTCCAACTCTCTATATTCTAACTATATATTCTAACTCACTAACTCTATACTCTAACTCTATATTCTAACTCTCTATATTCTAACTCTCTATATTCTAACTCTATATTCCAACTCTCTATATTCTAACTCTCTATATTCTAACTCTATATTCTAACTCTATATTCTAACTCTATATTTTAACTCTATATTCTAACTCTCTATATTCCCACTCTCTATATTCTAACTCTCTATATTCTAACTCTATATTCTAACTCTATATTCTAACTCTATATTCTAACTCTATATTCTAACTCTCTATATTCTAACTCTATATTCCAACTCTCTATATTCTAACTCTCTATATTCTAACTCTATATTCTAACTCTATATTCTAACTCTCTATATTCTAACTCTATATTCTAACTCTCTATATTCCAACTCTCTATATTCT
This sequence comes from Coregonus lavaretus, assembly GCF_964263955.1. Taxonomy (NCBI): domain Eukaryota; kingdom Metazoa; phylum Chordata; class Actinopteri; order Salmoniformes; family Salmonidae; genus Coregonus; species Coregonus lavaretus. The sequence goes on from NW_028157366.1 coordinate 112,390, forward strand.
AACTGTCTATATTCTAACTCTATATTCTAACTCTCTATATTCTAACTCTATATTTTAACTCTATATTCTAACTCTCTACATTCCAACTCTCTATATTCTAACTCTATATTCTAACTCTCTATATTCTAACTCTATATTCTAACTCTATATTCTAACTCTATATTCTAACTCACTATATTCTAACTCTCTATATACTAACTCTCTATATTCTAACCGTCTATATTCCAACTCTATATTCTAACTCTCTATATTCTTACTCTATATTCTAACTCTCTATATTCTAACTCTATATTCTAACTCTCTATATTCTAACTCTCTATGTTCTAACTCTATATTCTAACTCTCTATATTCTAACTCTATATTCTAACTCTATATTCTAACTCTCTATATTCTAACTCTCTATATTCTAACTCTATATTCTAACTCTCTATATTCCAACCCTCTATATTCTAACTGTCTATATTCTAATTCTATATTCTAACTCTCTATATTCTAACTCTATATTTTAACTCTATATTCTAACTCTCTACATTCCAACTCTCTATATTCTAACTCTATATTCTAACTCTCTATATTCTAACTCTATATTCTAACTCTATATTCTAACTCTATATTCTAACTCACTATATTCTAACTCTCTATATAATAACTCTCTATATTCTAACCGTCTATATTCCAACTCTATATTCTAACTCTCTATATTCTAACTCTATATTCTAACTCTCTATATTCTAACTCTATATTCTAACTCTCTATATTCTAACTCTCTATGTTCTAACTCTATATTCTAACTCTCTATATTCTAACACTCTGTGTTCTAACTCTGTATATTCCAACTCTCTATATTCTAACTCTCTATATTCTAACTCTGTATATTCCAACTCTGTATATTCTAACTCTCTATATTCTAACTCTCTATATTCTAACTCTCTATATTCTAACTCTATATTCCAACTCTCTATATTCTAACTGTCTATATTCCAACTCTGTATGTTCCAACTCTCTATATTCTTACTCTATATTCTAACTCTATATTCTAACTCCATATTCTAACTCTGTATATTCCAACTCTCTCTATATTCTAACTCTCTATATTCCAACTCTCTATATACCAACTCTCTATATTATAACTCTATATTCTAACTCTCTATATTCTAACTCTATATTCTAACTCTATATTCTAACTCTATATTCTAACTCTATATTCTAACTCACTATTTTCTAACTCTCTATATACTAACTCTCTATATTCTAACTGTCTATATTCCAACTCTATATTCTAACTCTATATTCTAACTCTATATTCTAACTCTATATTCTAACTCTATATTCTAACTCTATATTCTAACTCTCTATATTCTAACTCTATATTCTAACTCTATATTCTAACTCTCTATATTCTAACTCTATATTCTAACTCTATATTCTAACTCTATTTTCCAACTCTATATTCTAACTCTATATTCTAACTCTCTATATTCTAACTCTATATTCTAACTCTATATTCTAACTCTATATTCTAACTCTATATTCTAACTCTCTATATTCTAACTCTATATTCTAACTCTATATTCTAACTCTATATTCTAACTCTCTACATTCCAACTCTCTATATTCTAACTCTATATTCTAACTCTCTATATTCTAACTCTATATTCTAACTCTATATTCTAACTCTATATTCTAACTCTATATTCTAACTCACTATATTCTAACTCTCTATATACTAACTCTCTATATTCTAACTGTCTATATTCCAACTCTATATTCTAACTCTCTATATTCTAACTCTATATTCTAACTCTATATTCTAACTCTATATTCTAACTCTGGATATTCCAACTCTCTCTTTATTCTAACTCTCTATACTCTAACTCTATATTCTAACTCTCTATATTCTAACTCTCTATATTCTAACTCTATATTCCAACTCTCTATATTCTAACTCTCTATATTCTAACTCTATATTCTAACTCTATATTCTAACTCTATATTTTAACTCTATATTCTAACTCTCTATATTCCCACTCTCTATATTCTAACTCTCTATATTCTAACTCTATATTCTAACTCTATATTCTAACTCTATATTCTAACTCTATATTCTAACTCTCTATATTCTAACTCTATATTCCAACTCTCTATATTCTAACTCTCTATATTCTAACTATATATTCTAACTCACTAACTCTATACTCTAACTCTATATTCTAACTCTATATTCTAACTCTATATTCTAACTCACTATATTCTAACTCTCTATATACTAACTCTCTATATTCTAACTGTCTATATTCCAACTCTATATTCTAACTCTCTATATTCTAACTCTATATTCTAACTCTATATTCTAACTCTATATTCTAACTCTGGATATTCCAACTCTCTCTATATTCTAACTCTCTTTACTCTAACTCTATATTCTAACTCTCTATATTCTAACTCTCTATATTCTAACTCTATATTCCAACTCTCTATATTCTAACTCTCTATATTCTAACTCTATATTCTAACTCTATATTCTAACTCTATATTTTAACTCTATATTCTAACTCTCTATATTCCCACTCTCTATATTCTAACTCTCTATATTCTAACTCTATATTCTAACTCTATATTCTAACTCTATATTCTAACTCTATATTCTAACTCTCTATATTCTAACTCTATATTCCAACTCTCTATATTCTAACTCTCTATATTCTAACTCTATATTCTAACTCTATATTCTAACTCTCTATATTCTAACTCTATATTCTAACTCACTATATTCCAACTCTCTATATTCTAACTGTCTATATTCTAACTCTATATTCTAACTCTCTATATTCTAACTCTATATTTTAACTCTATATTCTAACTCTCTATATACTAACTCTCTATATTCTAACCGTCTATATTCCAACTCTATATTCTAACTCTCTATATTCTTACTCTATATTCTAACTCTATATTCTAACTCTATATTCTAACTCACTATATTCTAACTCTCTATATACTAACTCTCTATATTCTAACCGTCTATATTCCAACTCTATATTCTAACTCTCTATATTCTTACTCTAAATTCTAACTCTCTATATTCTAACTCTATATTCTAACTCTCTATATTCTAAATCTCTATGTTCTAACTCTATATTCTAACTCTCTATATTCTAACTCTATATTCTAACTCTATATTCTAACTCTCTATATTCTAACTCTCTATATTCTAACTCTATATTCCAACTCTCTATATTCTAACTCTCTATATTCTAACTCTATATTCCAACTCTACATTCTAACACTCTATATTCTAACTCTCTATATTCCAACTCTCTATATTCTAAATATATATTCTAACTCACTAACTCTATACTCTAACTCTATATTCTAACTCTCTATATTCTAACTCTCTATATTCTAACTCTATATTCCAACTCTCTATATTATAACTCTCTATATTCTAACTCTATATTCTAACTCTATATTCTAACTCTATATTTTAACTCTATATTCTAACTCTCTATATTCCCACTCTCTATATTCTAACTCTCTATATTCTAACTCTATATTCTAACTCTATATTCTAACTCTATATTCTAACTCTATATTCTAACTCTCTATATTCTAACTCTATATTCCAACTCTCTATATTCTAACTCTCTATATTCTAACTCTATATTCTAACTCTATATTCTAACTCTCTATATTCTAACTCTATATTCTAACTCTCTATATTCCAACTCTCTATATTCTAACTGTCTATATTCTAACTCTATATTCTAACTCTCTATATTCTAACTCTATATTTTAACTCTATATTCTAACTCTCTACATTCCAACTCTCTATATTCTAACTCTATATTCTAACTCTCTATATTCTAACTCTATATTCTAACTCTATATTCTAACTCTATATTCTAACTCACTATATTCTAATTCTCTATATACTAACTCTCTATATTCTAACCGTCTATATTCCAACTCTATATTCTAACTCTCTATATTCTTACTCTATATTCTAACTCTCTATATTCTAACTCTATATTCTAACTCTCTATATTCTAACTCTCTATGTTCTAACTCTATATTCTAACTCTCTATATTCTAACTCTATATTCTAACTCTATATTCTAACTCTCTATATTCTAACTCTCTATATTCCAACTCTCTATATTCTAACTGTCTATATTCTAACTCTATATTCTAACTCTCTATATTCTAACTCTATATTTTAACTCTATATTCTAACTCTCTATATTCTAACTCTATATTTTAACTCTATATTCTAACTCTCTATATACTAACTCTCTATATTCTAACCGTCTATATTCCAATTCTATATTCTAACTCTCTATATTCTTACTCTATATTCTAACTCTATATTCTAACTCTATATTCTAACTCACTATATTCTAACTCTCTATATACTAACTCTCTATATTCTAACCGTCTATATTCCAACTCTATATTCTAACTCTCTATATTCTTACTCTATATTCTAACTCTCTATATTCTAACTCTATATTCTAACTCTCTATATTCTAACTCTCTATGTTCTAACTCTATATTCTAACTCTCTATATTCTAACTCTATATTCTAACTCTATATTCTAACTCTCTATATTCTAACTCTCTATATTCTAACTCTATATTCCAACTATATATTCTAACTCACTAAATCTATACTCTAACTCTATATTCTAACTCTATATTCTAACTCTATATTCTAACTCACTATATTCTAACTCTCTATATACTAACTCTCTATATTCTAACTGTCTATATTCCAACTCTATATTCTAACTCTCTATATTCTAACTCTATATTCTAACTCTATATTCTAACTCTATATTCTAACTCTATATTCTAACTCTCTATATTCTAACTCTCTATATTCCAACTCTCTATATTCTAACTGTCTATATTCTAACTCTATATTCTAACTCTCTATATTCTAACTCTATATTTTAACTCTATATTCTAACTCTCTATATTCTAACTCTATATTTTAACTCTATATTCTAACTCTCTATATACTAACTCTCTATATTCTAACCGTCTATATTCCAATTCTATATTCTAACTCTCTATATTCTTACTCTATATTCTAACTCTATATTCTAACTCTATATTCTAACTCACTATATTCTAACTCTCTATATACTAACTCTCTATATTCTAACCGTCTATATTCCAACTCTATATTCTAACTCTCTATATTCTTACTCTATATTCTAACTCTCTATATTCTAACTCTATATTCTAACTCTCTATATTCTAACTCTCTATGTTCTAACTCTATATTCTAACTCTCTATATTCTAACTCTATATTCTAACTCTATATTCTAACTCTCTATATTCTAACTCTCTATATTCCAACTCTCTATATTCTAACTATATATTCTAACTCACTAAATCTATACTCTAACTCTATATTCTAACTCTATATTCTAACTCTATATTCTAACTCACTATATTCTAACTCTCTATATACTAACTCTCTATATTCTAACTGTCTATATTCCAACTCTATATTCTAACTCTCTATATTCTAACTCTATATTCTAACTCTATATTCTAACTCTATATTCTAACTCTGGATATTCCAACTCTCTCTATATTCTAACTCTCTTTACTCTAACTCTATATTCTAACTCTCTATATTCTAACTCTCTATATTCTAACTCTCTATATTCTAACTCTATATTCCAACTATATATTCTAACTCACTAAATCTATACTCTAACTCTATATTCTAACTCTATATTCTAACTCTATATTCTAACTCACTATATTCTAACTCTCTATATACTAACTCTCTATATTCTAACTGTCTATATTCCAACTCTATATTCTAACTCTCTATATTCTAACTCTATATTCTAACTCTATATTCTAACTCTATATTCTAACTCTATATTCTAACTCTCTATATTCTAACTCTCTATATTCCAACTCTCTATATTCTAACTGTCTATATTCTAACTCTATATTCTAACTCTCTATATTCTAACTCTATATTTTAACTCTATATTCTAACTCTCTATATTCTAACTCTATATTTTAACTCTATATTCTAACTCTCTATATACTAACTCTCTATATTCTAACCGTCTATATTCCAATTCTATATTCTAACTCTCTATATTCTTACTCTATATTCTAACTCTATATTCTAACTCTATATTCTAACTCACTATATTCTAACTCTCTATATACTAACTCTCTATATTCTAACCGTCTATATTCCAACTCTATATTCTAACTCTCTATATTCTTACTCTATATTCTAACTCTCTATATTCTAACTCTATATTCTAACTCTCTATATTCTAACTCTCTATGTTCTAACTCTATATTCTAACTCTCTATATTCTAACTCTATATTCTAACTCTATATTCTAACTCTCTATATTCTAACTCTCTATATTCCAACTCTCTATATTCTAACTATATATTCTAACTCACTAAATCTATACTCTAACTCTATATTCTAACTCTATATTCTAACTCTATATTCTAACTCACTATATTCTAACTCTCTATATACTAACTCTCTATATTCTAACTGTCTATATTCCAACTCTATATTCTAACTCTCTATATTCTAACTCTATATTCTAACTCTATATTCTAACTCTATATTCTAACTCTGGATATTCCAACTCTCTCTATATTCTAACTCTCTTTACTCTAACTCTATATTCTAACTCTCTATATTCTAACTCTCTATATGCTAACTCTATATTCCAACTCTCTATATTCTAACTCTCTATATTCTAACTCTATATTCTAACTCTATATTCTAACTCTATATTTTAACTCTATATTCTAACTCTCTATATTCCCACTCTCTATATTCTAACTCTCTATATTCTAACTCTATATTCTAACTCTATATTCTAACTCTATATTCTAACTCTATATTCTAACTCTCTATATTCTAACTCTATATTCCAACTCTCTATATTCTAACTCTCTATATTCTAACTCTATATTCTAACTCTATATTCTAACTCTCTATATTCTAACTCTATATTCTAACTCACTATATTCCAACTCTCTATATTCTAACTGTCTATATTCTAACTCTATATTCTAACTCTCTATATTCTAACTCTATATTTTAACTCTATATTCTAACTCTCTATATACTAACTCTCTATATTCTAACCGTCTATATTCCAACTCTATATTCTAACTCTCTATATTCTTACTCTATATTCTAACTCTATATTCTAACTCTATATTCTAACTCACTATATTCTAACTCTCTATATACTAACTCTCTATATTCTAACCGTCTATATTCCAACTCTATATTCTAACTCTCTATATTCTTACTCTAAATTCTAACTCTCTATATTCTAACTCTATATTCTAACTCTCTATATTCTAAATCTCTATGTTCTAACTCTATATTCTAACTCTCTATATTCTAACTCTATATTCTAACTCTATATTCTAACTCTCTATATTCTAACTCTCTATATTCTAACTCTATATTCCAACTCTCTATATTCTAACTCTCTATATTCTAACTCTATATTCCAACTCTACATTCTAACTCTCTATATTCTAACTCTCTATATTCCAACTCTCTATATTCTAACTATATATTCTAACTCACTAACTCTATACTCTAACTCTATATTCTAACTCTCTATATTCTAACTCTCTATATTCTAACTCTATATTCCAACTCTCTATATTCTAACTCTCTATATTCTAACTCTATATTCTAACTCTATATTCTAACTCTATATTTTAACTCTATATTCTAACTCTCTATATTCCCACTCTCTATATTCTAACTCTCTATATTCTAACTCTATATTCTAACTCTATATTCTAACTCTATATTCTAACTCTATATTCTAACTCTCTATATTCTAACTCTATATTCCAACTCTCTATATTCTAACTCACTATATTCTAACTCTCTATATTCTAACTCTCTATATTCTAACCGTCTATATTCCAACTCTATATTCTAACTCTCTATATTCTTACTCTATATTCTAACTCTCTATATTCTAACTCTATATTCTAACTCTCTATATTCTAACTCTCTATGTTCTAACTCTATATTCTAACTCTCTATATTCTAACTCTATATTCTAACTCTATATTCTAACTCTCTATATTCTAACTCTCTATATTCTAACTCTATATTCCAACTCTCTATATTCTAACTCTCTATATTCTAACTCTATATTCCAACTCTACATTCTAACTCTCTATATTCTAACTCTCTATATTCCAACTCTCTATATTCTAACTATATATTCTAACTCACTAACTCTATACTCTAACTCTATATTCTAACTCTATATTCTAACTCTATATTCTAACTCACTATATTCTAACTCTCTATATACTAACTCTCTATATTCTAACTGTCTATATTCCAACTCTATATTCTAACTCTCTATATTCTAACTCTATATTCTAACTCTATATTCTAACTCTATATTCTAACTCTGGATATTCCAACTCTCTCTATATTCTAACTCTCTTTACTCTAACTCTATATTCTAACTCTCTATATTCTAACTCTCTATATTCTAACTCTATATTCCAACTCTCTATATTCTAACTCTCTATATTCTAACTCTATATTCTAACTCTATATTCTAACTCTATATTTTAACTCTATATTCTAACTCTCTATATTCCCACTCTCTATATTCTAACTCTCTATATTCTAACTCTATATTCTAACTCTATATTCTAACTCTATATTCTAACTCTATATTCTAACTCTCTATATTCTAACTCTATATTCCAACTCTCTATATTCTAACTCTCTATATTCTAACTCTATATTCTAACTCTATATTCTAACTCTCTATATTCTAACTCTATATTCTAACTCACTATATTCCAACTCTCTATATTCTAACTGTCTATATTCTAACTCTATATTCTAACTCTCTATATTCTAACTCTATATTTTAACTCTATATTCTAACTCTCTATATACTAACTCTCTATATTCTAACCGTCTATATTCCAACTCTATATTCTAACTCTCTATATTCTTACTCTATATTCTAACTCTATATTCTAACTCTATATTCTAACTCACTATATTCTAACTCTCTATATACTAACTCTCTATATTCTAACCGTCTATATTCCAACTCTATATTCTAACTCTCTATATTCTTACTCTAAATTCTAACTCTCTATATTCTAACTCTATATTCTAACTCTCTATATTCTAAATCTCTATGTTCTAACTCTATATTCTAACTCTCTATATTCTAACTCTATATTCTAACTCTATATTCTAACTCTCTATATTCTAACTCTCTATATTCTAACTCTATATTCCAACTCTCTATATTCTAACTCTCTATATTCTAACTCTATATTCCAACTCTCTATATTCTAACTCTCTATACTCTAACTCTATATTCTAACTCTCTATATTCTAACTCTCTATATTCTAACTCTATATTCCAACTCTCTATATTCTAACTCTCTATATTCTAACTCTATATTCTAACTCTATATTCTAACTCTATATTTTAACTCTATATTCTAACTCTCTATATTCCCACTCTCTATATTCTAACTCTCTATATTCTAACTCTATATTCTAACTCTATATTCTAACTCTATATTCTAACTCTATATTCTAACTCTCTATATTCTAACTCTATATTCCAACTCTCTATATTCTAACTCACTATATTCTAACTCTCTATATACTAACTCTCTATATTCTAACCGTCTATATTCCAACTCTATATTCTAACTCTCTATATTCTTACTCTATATTCTAACTCTCTATATTCTAACTCTATATTCTAACTCTATATTCTAACTCTATATTCTAACTCTCTATATTCTAACTCTATATTCCAACTCTCTATATTCTAACTCTCTATATTCTAACTCTATATTCTAACTCTATATTCTAACTCTCTATATTCTAACTCTATATTCTAACTCACTATATTCCAACTCTCTATATTCTAACTGTCTATATTCTAACTCTATATTCTAACTCTCTATATTCTAACTCTATATTTTAACTCTATATTCTAACTCTCTATATACTAACTCTCTATATTCTAACCGTCTATATTCCAACTCTATATTCTAACTCTCTATATTCTTACTCTATATTCTAACTCTATATTCTAACTCTATATTCTAACTCACTATATTCTAACTCTCTATATACTAACTCTCTATATTCTAACCGTCTATATTCCAACTCTATATTCTAACTCTCTATATTCTTACTCTAAATTCTAACTCTCTATATTCTAACTCTATATTCTAACTCTCTATATTCTAAATCTCTATGTTCTAACTCTATATTCTAACTCTCTATATTCTAACTCTATATTCTAACTCTATATTCTAACTCTCTATATTCTAACTCTCTATATTCTAACTCTATATTCCAACTCTCTATATTCTAACTCTCTATATTCTAACTCTATATTCCAACTCTACATTCTAACTCTCTATATTCTAACTCTCTATATTCCAACTCTCTATATTCTAACTATATATTCTAACTCACTAACTCTATACTCTAACTCTATATTCTAACTCTCTATATTCTAACTCTCTATATTCTAACTCTATATTCCAACTCTCTATATTCTAACTCTCTATATTCTAACTCTATATTCTAACTCTATATTCTAACTCTATATTTTAACTCTATATTCTAACTCTCTATATTCCCACTCTCTATATTCTAACTCTCTATATTCTAACTCTATATTCTAACTCTATATTCTAACTCTATATTCTAACTCTATATTCTAACTCTCTATATTCTAACTCTATATTCCAACTCTCTATATTCTAACTCACTATATTCTAACTCTCTATATACTAACTCTCTATATTCTAACCGTCTATATTCCAACTCTATATTCTAACTCTCTATATTCTTACTCTATATTCTAACTCTCTATATTCTAACTCTATATTCTAACTCTCTATATTCTAACTCTCTATGTTCTAACTCTATATTCTAACTCTCTATATTCTAACTCTATATTCTAACTCTATATTCTAACTCTCTATATTCTAACTCTCTATATTCTAACTCTATATTCCAACTCTCTATATTCTAACTCTCTATATTCTAACTCTATATTCCAACTCTACATTCTAACTCTCTATATTCTAACTCTCTATATTCCAACTCTCTATATTCTAACTATATATTCTAACTCACTAACTCTATACTCTAACTCTATATTCTAACTCTATATTCTAACTCTATATTCTAACTCACTATATTCTAACTCTCTATATACTAACTCTCTATATTCTAACTGTCTATATTCCAACTCTATATTCTAACTCTCTATATTCTAACTCTATATTCTAACTCTATATTCTAACTCTATATTCTAACTCTGGATATTCCAACTCTCTCTATATTCTAACTCTCTTTACTCTAACTCTATATTCTAACTCTCTATATTCTAACTCTCTATATTCTAACTCTATATTCCAACTCTCTATATTCTAACTCTCTATATTCTAACTCTATATTCTAACTCTATATTCTAACTCTATATTTTAACTCTATATTCTAACTCTCTATATTCCCACTCTCTATATTCTAACTCTCTATATTCTAACTCTATATTCTAACTCTATATTCTAACTCTATATTCTAACTCTATATTCTAACTCTCTATATTCTAACTCTATATTCCAACTCTCTATATTCTAACTCTCTATATTCTAACTCTATATTCTAACTCTATATTCTAACTCTCTATATTCTAACTCTATATTCTAACTCACTATATTCCAACTCTCTATATTCTAACTGTCTATATTCTAACTCTATATTCTAACTCTCTATATTCTAACTCTATATTTTAACTCTATATTCTAACTCTCTATATACTAACTCTCTATATTCTAACCGTCTATATTCCAACTCTATATTCTAACTCTCTATATTCTTACTCTATATTCTAACTCTATATTCTAACTCTATATTCTAACTCACTATATTCTAACTCTCTATATACTAACTCTCTATATTCTAACCGTCTATATTCCAACTCTATATTCTAACTCTCTATATTCTTACTCTAAATTCTAACTCTCTATATTCTAACTCTATATTCTAACTCTCTATATTCTAAATCTCTATGTTCTAACTCTATATTCTAACTCTCTATATTCTAACTCTATATTCTAACTCTATATTCTAACTCTCTATATTCTAACTCTCTATATTCTAACTCTATATTCCAACTCTCTATATTCTAACTCTCTATATTCTAACTCTATATTCCAACTCTACATTCTAACTCTCTATATTCTAACTCTCTATATTCCAACTCTCTATATTCTAACTATATATTCTAACTCACTAACTCTATACTCTAACTCTATATTCTAACTCTCTATATTCTAACTCTCTATATTCTAACTCTATATTCCAACTCTCTATATTCTAACTCTCTATATTCTAACTCTATATTCTAACTCTATATTCTAACTCTATATTTTAACTCTATATTCTAACTCTCTATATTCCCACTCTCTATATTCTAACTCTCTATATTCTAACTCTATATTCTAACTCTATATTCTAACTCTATATTCTAACTCTATATTCTAACTCTCTATATTCTAACTCTATATTCCAACTCTCTATATTCTAACTCTCTATATTCTAACTCTATATTCTAACTCTATATTCTAACTCTCTATATTCTAACTCTATATTCTAACTCTCTATATTCCAACTCTCTATATTCTAACTGTCTATATTCTAACTCTATATTCTAACTCTCTATATTCTAACTCTATATTTTAACTCTATATTCTAACTCTCTACATTCCAACTCTCTATATTCTAACTCTATATTCTAACTCTCTATATTCTAACTCTATATTCTAACTCTATATTCTAACTCTATATTCTAACTCACTATATTCTAATTCTCTATATACTAACTCTCTATATTCTAACCGTCTATATTCCAACTCTATATTCTAACTCTCTATATTCTTACTCTATATTCTAACTCTCTATATTCTAACTCTATATTCTAACTCTCTATATTCTAACTCTCTATGTTCTAACTCTATATTCTAACTCTCTATATTCTAACTCTATATTCTAACTCTATATTCTAACTCTCTATATTCTAACTCTCTATATTCCAACTCTCTATATTCTAACTGTCTATATTCTAACTCTATATTCTAACTCTCTATATTCTAACTCTATATTTTAACTCTATATTCTAACTCTCTACATTCCAACTCTCTATATTCTAACTCTATATTCTAACTCTCTATATTCTAACTCTATATTCTAACTCTATATTCTAACTCTATATTCTAACTCACTATATTCTAACTCTCTATATACTAACTCTCTATATTCTAACCGTCTATATTCCAACTCTATATTCTAACTCTCTATATTCTAACTCTATATTCTAACTCTCTATATTCTAACTCTATATTCTAACTCTCTATATTCTAACTCTCTATGTTCTAACTCTATATTCTAACTCTCTATATTCTAACACTCTGTGTTCTAACTCTGTATATTCCAACTCTCTATATTCTAACTCTCTATATTCTAACTCTATATTCCAACTCTCTATATTCTAACTCTCTATATTCTAACTCTATATTCCAACTCTACATTCTAACTCTCTATATTCTAACTCTCTATATTCCAACTCTCTATATTCTAACTATATATTCTAACTCACTAACTCTATACTCTAACTCTATATTCTAACTCTCTATATTCTAACTCTCTATATTCTAACTCTATATTCCAACTCTCTATATTCTAACTCTCTATATTCTAACTCTATATTCTAACTCTATATTCTAACTCTATATTTTAACTCTATATTCTAACTCTCTATATTCCCACTCTCTATATTCTAACTCTCTATATTCTAACTCTATATTCTAACTCTATATTCTAACTCTATATTCTAACTCTATATTCTAACTCTCTATATTCTAACTCTATATTCCAACTCTCTATATTCTAACTCACTATATTCTAACTCTCTATATACTAACTCTCTATATTCTAACCGTCTATATTCCAACTCTATATTCTAACTCTCTATATTCTTACTCTATATTCTAACTCTCTATATTCTAACTCTATATTCTAACTCTCTATATTCTAACTCTCTATGTTCTAACTCTATATTCTAACTCTCTATATTCTAACTCTATATTCTAACTCTATATTCTAACTCTCTATATTCTAACTCTCTATATTCTAACTCTATATTCCAACTCTCTATATTCTAACTCTCTATATTCTAACTCTATATTCCAACTCTACATTCTAACTCTCTATATTCTAACTCTCTATATTCCAACTCTCTATATTCTAACTATATATTCTAACTCACTAACTCTATACTCTAACTCTATATTCTAACTCTATATTCTAACTCTATATTCTAACTCACTATATTCTAACTCTCTATATACTAACTCTCTATATTCTAACTGTCTATATTCCAACTCTATATTCTAACTCTCTATATTCTAACTCTATATTCTAACTCTATATTCTAACTCTATATTCTAACTCTGGATATTCCAACTCTCTCTATATTCTAACTCTCTTTACTCTAACTCTATATTCTAACTCTCTATATTCTAACTCTCTATATTCTAACTCTATATTCCAACTCTCTATATTCTAACTCTCTATATTCTAACTCTATATTCTAACTCTATATTCTAACTCTATATTTTAACTCTATATTCTAACTCTCTATATTCCCACTCTCTATATTCTAACTCTCTATATTCTAACTCTATATTCTAACTCTATATTCTAACTCTATATTCTAACTCTATATTCTAACTCTCTATATTCTAACTCTATATTCCAACTCTCTATATTCTAACTCTCTATATTCTAACTCTATATTCTAACTCTATATTCTAACTCTCTATATTCTAACTCTATATTCTAACTCACTATATTCCAACTCTCTATATTCTAACTGTCTATATTCTAACTCTATATTCTAACTCTCTATATTCTAACTCTATATTTTAACTCTATATTCTAACTCTCTATATACTAACTCTCTATATTCTAACCGTCTATATTCCAACTCGATATTCTAACTCTCTATATTCTTACTCTATATTCTAACTCTATATTCTAACTCTATATTCTAACTCACTATATTCTAACTCTCTATATACTAACTCTCTATATTCTAACCGTCTATATTCCAACTCTATATTCTAACTCTCTATATTCTTACTCTAAATTCTAACTCTCTATATTCTAACTCTATATTCTAACTCTCTATATTCTAAATCTCTATGTTCTAACTCTATATTCTAACTCTCTATATTCTAACTCTATATTCTAACTCTATATTCTAACTCTCTATATTCTAACTCTCTATATTCTAACTCTATATTCCAACTCTCTATATTCTAACTCTCTATATTCTAACTCTATATTCCAACTCTACATTCTAACTCTCTATATTCTAACTCTCTATATTCCAACTCTCTATATTCTAACTATATATTCTAACTCACTAACTCTATACTCTAACTCTATATTCTAACTCTCTATATTCTAACTCTCTATATTCTAACTCTATATTCCAACTCTCTATATTCTAACTCTCTATATTCTAACTCTATATTCTAACTCTATATTCTAACTCTATATTTTAACTCTATATTCTAACTCTCTATATTCCCACTCTCTATATTCTAACTCTCTATATTCTAACTCTATATTCTAACTCTATATTCTAACTCTATATTCTAACTCTATATTCTAACTCTCTATATTCTAACTCTATATTCCAACTCTCTATATTCTAACTCTCTATATTCTAACTCTATATTCTAACTCTATATTCTAACTCTCTATATTCTAACTCTATATTCTAACTCTCTATATTCCAACTCTCTATATTCTAACTGTCTATATTCTAACTCTATATTCTAACTCTCTATATTCTAACTCTATATTTTAACTCTATATTCTAACTCTCTACATTCCAACTCTCTATATTCTAACTCTATATTCTAACTCTCTATATTCTAACTCTATATTCTAACTCTATATTCTAACTCTATATTCTAACTCACTATATTCTAATTCTCTATATACTAACTCTCTATATTCTAACCGTCTATATTCCAACTCTATATTCTAACTCTCTATATTCTTACTCTATATTCTAACTCTCTATATTCTAACTCTATATTCTAACTCTCTATATTCTAACTCTCTATGTTCTAACTCTATATTCTAACTCTCTATATTCTAACTCTATATTCTAACTCTATATTCTAACTCTCTATATTCTAACTCTCTATATTCCAACTCTCTATATTCTAACTGTCTATATTCTAACTCTATATTCTAACTCTCTATATTCTAACTCTATATTTTAACTCTATATTCTAACTCTCTACATTCCAACTCTCTATATTCTAACTCTATATTCTAACTCTCTATATTCTAACTCTATATTCTAACTCTATATTCTAACTCTATATTCTAACTCACTATATTCTAACTCTCTATATACTAACTCTCTATATTCTAACCGTCTATATTCCAACTCTATATTCTAACTCTCTATATTCTAACTCTATATTCTAACTCTCTATATTCTAACTCTGTATTCTAACTCTCTATATTCTAACTCTCTATGTTCTAACTCTATATTCTAACTCTCTATATTCTAACACTCTGTGTTCTAACTCTGTATATTCCAACTCTCTATATTCTAACTCTCTATATTCTAACTCTGTATATTCCAACTCTGTATATTCTAACTCTCTATATTCTAACTCTCTATATTCTAACTCTCTATATTCTAACTCTATATTCTAACTCTATATTCTAACTCTATATTCTAACACTCTATATTCTAACTATATTCTAACTCTCTATATTCTAACTCTCTATATTCTAACTCTATATTCTAACTCTATATTCTAGCTCTCTATATTCTAACTCTACATTCTAACTCTATATTCTAACTCTCTATATTCTAACTCTATATTCTAACTCTCTATATTCTAACTCTATATTCTAACTCTATATGCTAACTCTATATTCTAACTCTATATTCTAACTCTATATTCTAACTCTCTATATTCTAACTCTCTATATTCTAACTCTCTATATTCCAACTCTCTATATTCTAACTCTCTATATTCTAACACTATATTTTAACTCTATATTCTAACTCTCTACATTCCAACTCTCTATATTCTAACTCTATATTCTAACTGTCTATATTCTAACTATATTCTAACTCTCTATATTCTAACTCTCTATATTCTAACTCTATATTCTAACTCTATATTCTAGCTCTCTATATTCTAACTCTATATTCTAACTCTATATTCTAACTCTCTATATTCTAACTCTATATTCTAACTCTCTATATTCTAACTCTATATTCTAACTCTATATCCTAACTCTATATTCTAACTCTATATTCTAACTCTATATTCTAACTCTCTATATTCTAACTCTCTATATTCTAACTCTCTATATTCTGACTCTCTATATTCTAACTCTCTATATTCTAACTCTATTCTAACTCTCTGTATTCTAACTCTCTATATACTAACTGTATATTCTAACTGTATATTCTAACTCTCTATATTCTAACTCTCTATATTCTAACTCTCTATATTCTAACTCTATATTCTAACTCTATATTCTAACTCTATATTCTAACTCTATATTCTAACTCTCTATATTCTAACTCTCTATATTCTAACTCTATATTCTAACTCTCTATATTCCAACTCTCTATATACCAACTCTCTATATTCTAACTCTATATTCTAACTCTCTATATTCCAACTCTCTATATTCTAACTCTATATTCTAACTCACTATATTCTAACTCTATATTCTAACTCTATACTCTAACTAGAGTTAGAATATAGAGAGTTATTCTAACTCTCTATATTCTAACTCTCTATATTCTAACTCTCTATATTCTAACTCTATATTCTAACTCTATATTCTAACTCTCTATATTCTAACTCTCTATATTTTAACTCTCTATATTCTAACTCTCTATAATCTAACTCTATATTCTAACTCTCTATATTCCAACTCTCTATATTCTAACTCTATATTCTAACTCTCTATATTCTAACTCTCTATATTCTAACTCTCTATATTCCAACTCTCTATATTCTAACTCTCTATATTCTAACACTATATTTTAACTCTATATTCTAACTCTCTACATTCCAACTCTCTATATTCTAACTCTATATTCTAACTGTCTATATTCTAACTATATTCTAACTCTCTATATTCTAACTCTCTATATTCTAACTCTATATTCTAACTCTATATTCTAGCTCTCTATATTCTAACTCTATATTCTAACTCTATATTCTAACTCTCTATATTCTAACTCTATATTCTAACTCTCTATATTCTAACTCTATATTCTAACTCTATATCCTAACTCTATATTCTAACTCTATATTCTAACTCTATATTCTAACTCTCTATATTCTAACTCTCTATATTCTAACTCTCTATATTCTGACTCTCTATATTCTAACTCTCTATATTCTAACTCTATTCTAACTCTCTGTATTCTAACTCTCTATATACTAACTGTATATTCTAACTGTATATTCTAACTCTCTATATTCTAACTCTCTATATTCTAACTCTCTATATTCTAACTCTATATTCTAACTCTATATTCTAACTCTATATTCTAACTCTATATTCTAACTCTCTATATTCTAACTCTCTATATTCTAACTCTATATTCTAACTCTCTATATTCCAACTCTCTATATACCAACTCTCTATATTCTAACTCTATATTCTAACTCTCTATATTCCAACTCTCTATATTCTAACTCTATATTCTAACTCACTATATTCTAACTCTATATTCTAACTCTATACTCTAACTAGAGTTAGAATATAGAGAGTTATTCTAACTCTCTATATTCTAACTCTCTATATTCTAACTCTCTATATTCTAACTCTATATTCTAACTCTATATTCTAACTCTCTATATTCTAACTCTCTATATTTTAACTCTCTATATTCTAACTCTCTATAATCTAACTCTATATTCTAACTCTCTATATTCCAACTCTCTATATTCTAACTCTCTATATTCTAACTCTCTATATTCCAACTCTCTATATTCTAACTCTCTATATTCTAACTCTATATTCTAACTCTATATTCTAACTCTATATTCTGACTCTATATTCTAACTCTCTATATTCTAACTCTATATTCTAACTCTCTATTTTCTAACTCTCTATATTCTAACTCTCTATATTCTAACTATATTCTAACTCTCTATATTCTAACTCTATATTCTCTCTATATTCTAACTCTATATTCTAACTCTATATTCTAACTCTATATTCTAACTCTCTATATTCCAACTCTCTATATTCTAACTCTCTATATTCTAACTCTCTATATTCCAACTCTCTATATTCTAACTCTCTATATTCTAACTCTCTATATTCCAACTCTCTATATTCTAACTCTCTATATTCTAACTCTATATTCTAACTCTATATCCTAACTCTATATTCTAACTCTATATTCTAACTCTATATTCTAACTCTCTATATTCTAACTCTCTATATTCTAACTCTCTATATTCTGACTCTCTATATTCTAACTCTCTATATTCTAACTCTATTCTAACTCTCTGTATTCTAACTCTCTATATACTAACTGTATATTCTAACTGTATATTCTAACTCTCTATATTCTAACTCTCTATATTCTAACTCTCTATATTCTAACTCTATATTCTAACTCTATATTCTAACTCTATATTCTAACTCTATATTCTAACTCTCTATATTCTAACTCTCTATATTCTAACTCTATATTCTAACTCTCTATATTCCAACTCTCTATATACCAACTCTCTATATTCTAACTCTATATTCTAACTCTCTATATTCCAACTCTCTATATTCTAACTCTATATTCTAACTCACTATATTCTAACTCTATATTCTAACTCTATACTCTAACTAGAGTTAGAATATAGAGAGTTATTCTAACTCTCTATATTCTAACTCTCTATATTCTAACTCTCTATATTCTAACTCTATATTCTAACTCTATATTCTAACTCTCTATATTCTAACTCTCTATATTTTAACTCTCTATATTCTAACTCTCTATAATCTAACTCTATATTCTAACTCTCTATATTCCAACTCTCTATATTCTAACTCTCTATATTCTAACTCTCTATATTCCAACTCTCTATATTCTAACTCTCTATATTCTAACTCTATATTCTAACTCTATATTCTAACTCTATATTCTGACTCTATATTCTAACTCTCTATATTCTAACTCTATATTCTAACTCTCTATTTTCTAACTCTCTATATTCTAACTCTCTATATTCTAACTATATTCTAACTCTCTATATTCTAACTCTATATTCTCTCTATATTCTAACTCTATATTCTAACTCTATATTCTAACTCTATATTCTAACTCTCTATATTCCAACTCTCTATATTCTAACTCTCTATATTCTAACTCTCTATATTCCAACTCTCTATATTCTAACTCTCTATATTCTAACTCTATATTCTAACTATATATTCTAACTCTATATTCTGACTCTATATTCTAACTCTCTATATTCTAACTCTATATTCTAACTCTCTATTTTCTAACTCTCTATATTCTAACTCTCTATATTCTAACTATATTCTAACTCTCTATATTCTAACTCTATATTCTAACTCTATATTCTAACTCTATATTCTAACTCTATATTCTAACTCTCTATATTCCAACTCTCTATATTCTAACTCTCTATATTCTAACTCTATATTCTAACTCTATATTCTAACTCTATATTCTAACTCTATATTCTAACTCTCTATATTCCAACTCTCTATATTCTAACTCTCTATATTCTAACTCTATATTCTAACTCTATATTCTAAGTCTATATTCTGACTCTATATTCTAACTCTCTATATTCTAACTCTATATTCTAACTCTCTATTTTCTAACTCTCTATATTCTAACTCTCTATATTCAAACTATATTCTAACTCTCTATATTCTAACTCTATATTCTAACTCTATATTCTAACTCTAAATTCTAACTCTATATTCTAACTCTCTATATTCCAACTCTCTATATTCTAACTCTCTATATTCTAACTCTATATTCTAACTCTATATTCTAACTCTATATTCTAACTCTATATTCTAACTCTCTATATTCCAACTCTCTATATTCTAACTCTCTATATTCTAACTCTATATTCTAACATTCTATATTCTAACTCTCTATATTCCAACTCTCTTTATTCTAACTCTCTATATTCTAACTCTCTATATTCCAACTCTCTATATTCTAACTCTCTATATTCTAACTCTATATTCTAACTCTATATTCTAACTCTATATTCTAACTCTATATTCTAGCTCTCTATATTCTAACTCTATATTCTAACTCTCTATTTTCTAACTCTCTATATTCTAACTCTCTATATTCTAACTATATTCTAACTCTCTATATTCTAACTCTATATTCTAACTCTATATTCTAACTCTATATTCTAACTCTCTATATTCCAACTCTCTATATTCTAACTCTCTATATTCTAACTTTATATTCTAACTCTATATTCTAACTCTATATTCTAACTCTATATTCTTACTCTATATTCTAACTCTCTATATTCTAACTCTATATTCTAACTCTATATTCTAACTCTATATTCTAACTCTATATTCTAACTCTATATTCTAACTCTATATTCTAACTCTCTGTATTCCAACTCTCTATA
Organism: Coregonus lavaretus; assembly: GCF_964263955.1. Lineage (NCBI taxonomy): Eukaryota > Metazoa > Chordata > Actinopteri > Salmoniformes > Salmonidae > Coregonus > Coregonus lavaretus. Next base: position 134,232 of record NW_028157366.1, read on the forward strand.
TTCCAACTCTCTATATTCTAACTCTATATTCTAACTCACTATATTCTAACTCTATATTCTAACTCTATACTCTAACTCTATATTCTAACTCTCTATATTCTAACTCTCTATATTCCAACTCTCTATATTCTAACTCTATATTCTAACTCTATATTCTAACTCTCTATATTCTAACTCTCTATATTTTAACTCTCTATATTCTAACTCTCTATAATCTAACTCTATATTCTAACTCTCTATATTCTAACTCTCTATATTCTAACTCTATATATTCCAACTCTCTATATTCTAACTCTCTATATTCTAACTCTATATTCTAACTCTATATTCTAACTCTATATTCTAACTCTATATTCTAACTCTCTATATTCTAACTCTATATTCTAACTCTCTATTTTCTAACTCTCTATATTCTAACTCTCTATATTCTAACTATATTCTAACTCTCTATATTCTAACTCTATATTCTAACTCTATATTCTAACTCTATATTCTAACTCTCTATATTCCAACTCTCTATATTATAACTCTCTATATTCTAACTCTATATTCTAACTCTATATTCTAACTCTATATTCTAACTCTCTATATTCTAACTATATTCTAAATCTCTATATTCTAACTCTCTATATTCTAACTCTATATTCTAACTCTATATTCTAGCTCTCTATATTCTAACTCTATATTCTAACTCTATATTCTAACTCTCTATATTCTAACTCTATATTCTAACTCTCTATATTCTAACTCTATATTCTAACTCTATATGCTAACTCTATATTCTAACTCTATATTCTAACTCTATATTCTAACTCTCTATATTCTAACTCTCTATATTCTAACTCTCTATATTCCAACTCTCTATATTCTAACTGTCTATATTCTAACTCTATATTCTAACTCTCTATATTCTAACTATATATTTTAACTCTATATTCTAACTCTCTTCATTCCAACTCTCTATATTCTAACCCTATATTCTAACTCTCTATATTCAAACTCTCTATATTCTAACATTCTATATTCTAACTCTCTATATTCCAACTCTCTTTATTCTAACTCTCTATATTCTAACTCTCTATATTCCAACTCTCTATATTCTAACTCTCTATATTCTAACTCTATATTCTAACTCTATATTCTAACTCTATATTCTAACTCTATATTCTAGCTCTCTATATTCTAACTCTACATTCTAACTCTCTATTTTCTAACTCTCTATATTCTAACTCTCTATATTCTAACTATATTCTAACTCTCTATATTCTAACTCTATATTATAACTCTATATTCTAACTCTATATTCTAACTCTCTATATTCCAACTCTCTATATTCTAACTCTCTATATTCTAACTTTATATTCTAACTCTATATTCTAACTCTATATTCTAACTCTATATTCTAACTCTATATTCTAACTCTCTATATTCTAACTCTATATTCTAACTCTATATTCTAACTCTATATTCTAACTCTATATTCTAACTCTATATTCTAACTCTATATGTCATGAGCCTCTCACTCCACCGGGTTACCACCTTAATTTTCTTCCACTCTGCTCACCACTCTCTCTACTCAGCCTAACTAGCTCCACCTGTCCCTGCTCTGCTCTGCTCTAATTACTCTGCCAGCTGCGCTGCATTACCCACTACCTCTCCCAGTATTTAAGGCCCTGTCTTTCAGCTCTCCGGTGTCAGATCGTCTGCAAAGCTCACACCCGGAACCTGTTTGCTCGCGCTTCTGGCTCACCCTGGTTTTGTGACCCCGGACCTGCCTGATTTTTGGATACTCTTCTGCCCCAGGAGATCCAGACCTGCTTCTGCCATAACGACTCCTGACTACTCTTCAATCCCGGTAACTCTGACCAGCCTTCTGCCTTGCTACTACGTATTTTGGATTTCCCTTGAACTGTACTGCTGTCTTGTTTCATTCCGCCCTGTTGTGTCTGTGTCTCCCCCCCCCCCAGGACTTCTGGACCACCCACCACCGGCTTCATAGGACGCATCGCTGCCACTGGGGGGGGCACAGACCCAGCACATTGGACGGGATCCCTGTTACCCCTGGAGCCTTCATTCACTCCCTACTTCCCTTTTCCCTTAAGTTTTAATAAACTTTCTGGTGTGACGCAATTGTGGTCCTCTGGTCGTCTGTCTGAACCGTGACACTATATTCTAACTCTCTATATTCCAACTCTCTATATTCCAACTCTCTATATTCTAACTCTATATTCTAACTCACTATATTCTAACTCTATATTCTAACTCTATACTCTAACTCTATATTCTAACTTTTCATATTCTAACTCTCTATATTCCAACTCTCAATATTCTAACTCTATATTCTAACTCTATATTCTAACTCTCTATATTCTAACTCTCTATATTTTAACTCTCTATATTCTAACTCTCTATAATCTAACTCTATATTCTAACTCTATATTCTAACTCTCTATATTCTAACTCTATATATTCCAACTCTCTATATTCTAACTCTCTATATTCTAACTCTATATTCTAACTCTATATTCTAACTCTATATTCTAACTCTATATTCTAACTCTCTATATTCTAACTCTATATTCTAACTCTCTATTTTCTAACTCTCTATATTCTAACTCTCTATATTCTAACTATATTCTAACTCTCTATATTCTAACTCTATATTCTAACTCTATATTCTAACTCTATATTCTAACTCTCTATATTCCAACTCTCTATATTCTAACTCTCTATATTCTAACTCTATATTCTAACTCTATATTCTAACTCTCTATATTCTAACTATATTCTAAATCTCTATATTCTAACTCTCTATATTCTAACTCTATATTCTAACTCTATATTCTAGCTCTCTATATTCTAACTCTATATTCTAACTCTATATTCTAACTCTCTATATTCTAACTCTATATTCTAACTCTCTATATTCTAACTCTATATTCTAACTCTATATGCTAACTCTATATGCTAACTCTATATTCTAACTCTATATTCTAACTCTCTATATTCTAAATCTCTATATTCCAACTCTCTATATTCCAACTCTCTATATTCTAACTGTCTATATTCTAACTCTATATTCTAACTCTCTATATTCAAACTATATATTTTAACTCTATATTCTAACTCTCTTCATTCCAACTCTCTATATTCTAACTCTATATTCTAACTCTCTATATTCTAACTCTATATTCTAACTCTCTATATTCTAACTCTCTATATTCTAACTCTCTATATTCTAACTCTCTATATTCTAACTCTATATTCTAACTCTCTATATTCTAACTCTATATTCTAACTCTATATGCTAACTCTATATTCTAACTCTATATTCTAACTCTATATTCTAACTCTCTATATTCTAAATCTCTATATTCCAACTCTCTATATTCCAACTCTCTATATTCTAACTGTCTATATTCTAACTCTATATTCTAACTCTCTATATTCAAACTATATATTTTAACTCTATATTCTAACTCTCTTCATTCCAACTCTCTATATTCTAACTCTATATTCTAACTCTCTATATTCTAACTCTATATTCTAACTCTCTATATTCTAACTCTCTATATTCTAACTCTCTATATTCTAACTCTCTATATTCTAACTCTATATTCCAACTCTCTATATTCTAACTCTCTATATTCCAACTCTGTATGTTCCAACTCTCTATATTCTAACTCTATATTCTAACTCTATATTCTAACTCTATATTCTAACTCTGTATATTCCAACTCTCTCTATATTCTAACTCTCTATATTCCAACTCTCTATATACCAACTCTCTATATTCAAACTCTATATTCTAACTCTCTATATTCTAACTCTCTATATTCCAACTCTCTATATACCAACTCTCTATATTCTAACTCTATATTCTAACTCTCTATATTCTAACTCTCTATATTCTAACTCTATATTCCAACTCTCTATATTCTAACTCTCTATATTCTAACTATATATTCTAACTCTATATTCTAACTCTATATTCTAACTCTATATTATAACTCTATATTCTAACTCTATAATCTAACTCTCTATATTCCAACTCTCTATATTCTAACTCTCTATATTCTAACTCTATATTCTAACTCTATATTCTAACTCTATATTCTAACTCTATATTCTAACTCTATATTCTTACTCTATATTCTAACTCTCTATATTCTAACTCTATATTCTAACTCTATATTCTAACTCTATATTCTAACTCTATATTCTAACTCTATATTCTAACTCTATATTCTAACTCTATAATCTAACTCTCTATATTCCAACTCTCTATATTCCAACTCTCTATATTCTAACTCTATATTCTAACTCACTATATTCTAACTCTATATTCTAACTCTATACTCTAACTCTATATTCTAACTCTCTATATTCTAACTCTCTATATTCCAACTCTCTATATTCTAACTCTATATTCTAACTCTATATTCTAACTCTCTATATTCTAACTCTCTATATTTTAACTCTCTATATTCTAACTCTCTATAATCTAACTCTATATTCTAACTCTCTATATTCTAACTCTCTATATTCTAACTCTATATATTCCAACTCTCTATATTCTAACTCTCTATATTCTAACTCTATATTCTAACTCTATATTCTAACTCTATATTCTAACTCTATATTCTAACTCTCTATATTCTAACTCTATATTCTAACTCTCTATTTTCTAACTCTCTATATTCTAACTCTCTATATTCTAACTATATTCTAACTCTCTATATTCTAACTCTATATTCTAACTCTATATTCTAACTCTATATTCTAACTCTCTATATTCCAACTCTCTATATTATAACTCTCTATATTCTAACTCTATATTCTAACTCTATATTCTAACTCTATATTCTAACTCTCTATATTCTAACTATATTCTAAATCTCTATATTCTAACTCTCTATATTCTAACTCTATATTCTAACTCTATATTCTAGCTCTCTATATTCTAACTCTATATTCTAACTCTATATTCTAACTCTCTATATTCTAACTCTATATTCTAACTCTCTATATTCTAACTCTATATTCTAACTCTATATGCTAACTCTATATTCTAACTCTATATTCTAACTCTATATTCTAACTCTCTATATTCTAACTCTCTATATTCTAACTCTCTATATTCCAACTCTCTATATTCTAACTGTCTATATTCTAACTCTATATTCTAACTCTCTATATTCTAACTATATATTTTAACTCTATATTCTAACTCTCTTCATTCCAACTCTCTATATTCTAACTCTATATTCTAACTCTCTATATTCAAACTCTCTATATTCTAACATTCTATATTCTAACTCTCTATATTCCAACTCTCTTTATTCTAACTCTCTATATTCTAACTCTCTATATTCCAACTCTCTATATTCTAACTCTCTATATTCTAACTCTATATTCTAACTCTATATTCTAACTCTATATTCTAACTCTATATTCTAGCTCTCTATATTCTAACTCTACATTCTAACTCTCTATTTTCTAACTCTCTATATTCTAACTCTCTATATTCTAACTATATTCTAACTCTCTATATTCTAACTCTATATTATAACTCTATATTCTAACTCTATATTCTAACTCTCTATATTCCAACTCTCTATATTCTAACTCTCTATATTCTAACTTTATATTCTAACTCTATATTCTAACTCTATATTCTAACTCTATATTCTAACTCTATATTCTAACTCTCTATATTCTAACTCTATATTCTAACTCTATATTCTAACTCTATATTCTAACTCTATATTCTAACTCTATATTCTAACTCTATATGTCATGAGCCTCTCACTCCACCGGGTTACCACCTTAATTTTCTTCCACTCTGCTCACCACTCTCTCTACTCAGCCTAACTAGCTCCACCTGTCCCTGCTCTGCTCTGCTCTAATTACTCTGCCAGCTGCGCTGCATTACCCACTACCTCTCCCAGTATTTAAGGCCCTGTCTTTCAGCTCTCCGGTGTCAGATCGTCTGCAAAGCTCACACCCGGAACCTGTTTGCTCGCGCTTCTGGCTCACCCTGGTTTTGTGACCCCGGACCTGCCTGATTTTTGGATACTCTTCTGCCCCAGGAGATCCAGACCTGCTTCTGCCATAACGACTCCTGACTACTCTTCAATCCCGGTAACTCTGACCAGCCTTCTGCCTTGCTACTACGTATTTTGGATTTCCCTTGAACTGTACTGCTGTCTTGTTTCATTCCGCCCTGTTGTGTCTGTGTCTCCCCCCCCCCAGGACTTCTGGACCACCCACCACCGGCTTCATAGGACGCATCGCTGCCACTGGGGGGGGCACAGACCCAGCACATTGGACGGGATCCCTGTTACCCCTGGAGCCTTCATTCACTCCCTACTTCCCTTTTCCCTTAAGTTTTAATAAACTTTCTGGTGTGACGCAATTGTGGTCCTCTGGTCGTCTGTCTGAACCGTGACAGTACGATCTGACCATTATGGACTCAGCGCACACTTTCCCCGACATGGAAACCGATGAGCATGAGCAGCAGTTCCAGCAACAACAACTCGCCATGATCATTCAACTCCTCACCAACCTTACCCCAGCCAGTCTGCCCACCAGCCCTGCCCCCGAGTTACCTGCCCCGGTCATTGCAGCCGCTGCTCCGGAACCCAAGATTGGAAACCCCGAGCGGTTCAACGGCGATTCAACCCAGGTCCGGCCATTCCTGACTAGCTGCCGACTTCAGTTCTCCTTGCAGCCAAGGACCTTCGCCACGGAGGGGGCTAAAGTTGGGTATGCCATCACTCACCTGACGGGCCGAGCTCGACTCTGGGGAACAGCAGAGTTCGAACGTCAAACCCCCGCATGTGCAACCTTCGACCTGTTTGCTGAGGAGATGCTGAAGGTGTTTGACCTGGATTCACCAACCGCAGAGGCGTCTCGTGAACTGTTCAGTATTCGACAAGGCAGACGTACAGTCGCAGACCATTCCATCGACTTCCGAACCCTGGCTAGACGAAGTTCTTGGAACACACCATCGTTGGTGGACGCGTTCTTCCATAGTTTGGCTGACTATATCAAGGACGAGTTGGTCTCCCATGAACTGCCTTCCACTCTTGATGAAGCCATCGCACTGACTGTCAGGATCGACAGAAGGATACAGACCCGTCGTCGTGAGAGGGGGCGCCAAGGTCCACCTACTACCGGCATTCGGAGAGATCCGACTGGGCTCCTGTCATCTACTGCCACTCACCCAGGTCAGCTTGATCAGTCTGAGCCTATGGAGATTGGGCGAGCCTCTCTCACTCCTGCAGAGCGCCAGCGCCGCTTCACCTCAAACCTCTGCCTCTATTGTGGAGGTGATGGACATCGTGTGGTAACCTGCCCTTTAAAGGGCCGAAGCTCACCGGGCATAGGGGGAGTCCGGTTGAGTTCAATGACCATCCAGTCCTCCGACCGCAAACCCCTGCTGCAAGTTCACCTCCGCCTCTCTGACTCAACTCACACCCTGGCTGCTCTGGTGGATTCTGGCGCCGAAGCCAACATAATGGACATCAAGCTGGCACGCCAACTGGGACTGGAGAACCTCCGTTTGACACCTCCTATTCCTGCCCGGGCACTGGACGGACACTTACTCGGATCGGTCACTCATGTCACGGCCCCGGTCTCGATGGGTCTGTCCGGAAACCATCAAGAAACTATCCAGTTTCACCTGCTCCCCTCTCCAGGCCAACCCCTCATCCTGGGTTACCCATGGCTCCGCCGGCACAACCCTCAGCTCGACTGGGTGACCGGGGTGATCAGGGAGTGGGGAGAGGACTGCCACCGAACCTGCCTGCTTGCTGCCGCACTACCCCCTCGGCCAGTACCTACTAACTCCGCTCCTGACCTCTCCAATGTCCCAGAATGCTACCATGGTCTCAGAGAGGTGTTTAACAAAGCAAGAGCCACATCTCTGCCCCCTCACCGACCGTACGACTGTGCCATCGACCTCCTCCCTGGAACAGCCCCTCCAAAGGGTCGTCTTTATTCGTTGTCTGCTCCTGAAAGAAAGTCCATGGAGGACTACATCAATGGCTCTCTGTCCGCAGGATTAATCCGTTCATCTTCATCTCCTGCTGGTGCTGGCTTCTTCTTTGTGGGGAAGAAGGACGGATCTCTTCGCCCCTGCATCGACTACAGGGGACTCAACGACATCACAGTGAAAAACCGTTACCCTCTGCCTCTGCTCACCTCTGCTTTTGAGTTGCTCCAGGGAGCCACTGTTTTTACCAAGTTGGATCTCAGAAACGCTTACCACCTAGTGCGGATCCGGGAGGGAGATGAATGGAAAACCGCATTCAATACACCAACAGGCCACTACGAGTATCTGGTTATGCCTTTTGGCCTCACCAATGCTCCTGCTGTGTTCCAGGCTCTAGTGAATGATGTACTGCGGGACATGTTAAACAAGTTTGTCTTCGTTTACCTGGATGACATCTTAATCTACTCCAGAAACCTGTCTGAACACACCCGCCATGTCCAGCAAGTCCTTCATCGTCTTCTGGAGAATTCCCTCTACGCCAAGGCAGAGAAATGTGAGTTTCACGTCAAGACAGTGGCCTTCCTGGGGTACATAGTGGCAGAGGGAAGTATCCAAATGGATCCTGCCAAAGTATCAGCAGTCACTTCATGGCCAGTTCCGGAGAACAGAAAGAAGCTGCAACAGTTTCTGGGGTTTGCTAACTTCTATAGAAAGTTTATCCGGAACTACAGTACCGTTGCTGCCCCTCTCACTGCTCTAACCAGCACCAAGCAACCCTTCACCTGGACCCCAGCAGCCGACAAAGCCTTCAGTACCCTCAAGGTGAGGTTCACCTCCGCTCCCATCCTCCAGATGCCTGATGTGGACCGGCAATTCATTGTGGAGGTGGACGCCTCGGATGTGGGAGTTGGTGCTGTGATTTCTCAGTGGGCTGCGGAGGATAGGAAGCTCCATCCCTGTGCCTTTTTCTCACGTCGGTTGTCCCCCTCTGAGTGCAATTACGACATAGGGAACCGTGAGCTGCTGGCTGTGAAGCTTGCCTTGGAGGAGTGGCGTCACTGGCTGGAGGGGTCCACCATTCCATTTCTCGTTTGGACCGATCATAAGAACTTGGAGTACATCCGCACGGCCAAACGGTTGAACTCCAGGCAGTCCCGCTGGGCCCTGTTCTTCACCAGGTTTAATTTCACTCTGTCATACCGGCCTGGATCACGCAACACCAAGCCAGACGCCCTCTCCCGTCAATTCCAGAAGGATGACACCCCCTCCAAGGACCCTGTGTCGATTCTGCCAAGTCCCTGCATCGTTGCAGCTCTGACCTGGGCTGTTGAGGAACAGGTGCTGGAGGCTCTCCGTAACCAGCCAGGTCCCAGCACTTGCCCAGCTGACCGCCTTTTTGTCCCCGAAGACCTGAGGTCCCAGGTCGTTCAGTGGGGACATGACTCCCGCCTAGCTTGTCACCCTGGCTCCACCCGCACTTACAACCTGCTCGCCCAGAGGTTCTGGTGGCCCTCTCTGAGAAAGGATGTACGGGAATTCGTCCAAGCCTGCCCCATCTGCAACCAACACAAGTCGTCCTGCCAGCCCCCAGCCGGATTGCTGCAGCCCCTGCCTGTGCCCAGACGTCCCTGGTCTCACATCGCCCTTGACTTTGTCACGGGGCTGCCCCCTTCAAGGGGCATGACCGTCATTCTCACCATAGTTGACCGTTTCAGCAAGATGGCACACTTCATTCCCCTCCCCAAGCTCCCAACCGCCAAGGAGACCGCCCAGGTGGTCCTGGAACACGTCTTCCGGATCCACGGACTGCCAAAGGATGTAGTTTCTGACCGTGGTCCACAATTCTCCTCCGCTTTTTGGAAGGAGTTCTGTCACCTGCTGGGAGCCACAGTCAGTCTGACTTCCGGATTCCATCCCCAATCCAATGGGCAGTCAGAGCGGGCTAATCAGGAGCTCGAGAAGGCACTGCGATGCATGACTTCACGCAACCCCCACTCCTGGTCGCAGCAATTGACATGGGTGGAGTACGCACACAATTCTCTGACCTGCTCTGCCATCGGTATGTCCCCTTTCCAATGTGTTTATGGATACCAGCCTCCTCTATTTGCCAGCCAGGAAGAGGAGGTTACTTGCCCATCTGCACTTGCTTTTGCCCGTCGATGTCGCCGCACCTGGTCACAAGCCCGAGCCACACTCCTCAGATCCGTTGCCAGCTACACTACCGGGGCCAACCGTCGGAGAATTCCTGCTCCCACCTACCATGTTGGTCAAAGGGTGTGGTTGTCATCGAAGAACCTGCCACTCAGGGTGGAGTCGCAGAAGCTGGCACCTCGGTTCATTGGCCCATTCCCTATCATAAGAGTGATTAGCCCAACTGCTGTCCGGCTCCAACTGCCTAATTCCCTGAGGGTGCACCCCACTTTCCATGTGTCTAAGATTAAGCCCATCCATGAGAGTCCGCTGGTCCCTGCTGCGCCTTGTCCTCCTCCTCCACGGCTCGTCGATGGTGGTCTGGTTTACACCGTCCGCCGCCTGCTTCGGTCCAGACGGAGGGGTAGGGGTCTCCAGTACCTCATTGACTGGGAGGGCTATGGACCTGAGGAAAGGACCTGGGTGCCAGCTAGTCGGATTGTGGATAGGACTCTCATCACCGCTTTCCACCAACGGCATCCTGATCAACCTGCAATCCGTAGGGGCCGCCCCAGAGGGGTCCCTAACCGTCCTGCCCGCTCGGCTTCCTGTCCTGTGCCTGATCCTGTCTCGGGACCTGTCCCATCTCCCGACCACGGCCCTCCGGCTTCCTCCGAGGATGAGGACGTTCACTCGGACCGTTCGGAGGAGTTCTAGCCCTCCTCCGGCTCCCCTCCTCCCGCCCGGCGTGGTGTTGCTCTTGGGACTTCTGGGGCCGTCCCTTGGGGGGGGGGTTCTGTCATGAGCCTCTCACTCCACCGGGTTACCACCTTAATTTTCTTCCACTCTGCTCACCACTCTCTCTACTCAGCCTAACTAGCTCCACCTGTCCCTGCTCTGCTCTGCTCTAATTACTCTGCCAGCTGCGCTGCATTACCCACTACCTCTCCCAGTATTTAAGGCCCTGTCTTTCAGCTCTCCGGTGTCAGATCGTCTGCAAAGCTCACACCCGGAACCTGTTTGCTCGCGCTTCTGGCTCACCCTGGTTTTGTGACCCCGGACCTGCCTGATTTTTGGATACTCTTCTGCCCCAGGAGATCCAGACCTGCTTCTGCCATAACGACTCCTGACTACTCTTCAATCCCGGTAACTCTGACCAGCCTTCTGCCTTGCTACTACGTATTTTGGATTTCCCTTGAACTGTACTGCTGTCTTGTTTCATTCCGCCCTGTTGTGTCTGTGTCTCCCCCCCCCCAGGACTTCTGGACCACCCACCACCGGCTTCATAGGACGCATCGCTGCCACTGGGGGGGGCACAGACCCAGCACATTGGACGGGATCCCTGTTACCCCTGGAGCCTTCATTCACTCCCTACTTCCCTTTTCCCTTAAGTTTTAATAAACTTTCTGGTGTGACGCAATTGTGGTCCTCTGGTCGTCTGTCTGAACCGTGACAGTACGATCTGACCATTATGGACTCAGCGCACACTTTCCCCGACATGGAAACCGATGAGCATGAGCAGCAGTTCCAGCAACAACAACTCGCCATGATCATTCAACTCCTCACCAACCTTACCCCAGCCAGTCTGCCCACCAGCCCTGCCCCCGAGTTACCTGCCCCGGTCATTGCAGCCGCTGCTCCGGAACCCAAGATTGGAAACCCCGAGCGGTTCAACGGCGATTCAACCCAGGTCCGGCCATTCCTGACTAGCTGCCGACTTCAGTTCTCCTTGCAGCCAAGGACCTTCGCCACGGAGGGGGCTAAAGTTGGGTATGCCATCACTCACCTGACGGGCCGAGCTCGACTCTGGGGAACAGCAGAGTTCGAACGTCAAACCCCCGCATGTGCAACCTTCGACCTGTTTGCTGAGGAGATGCTGAAGGTGTTTGACCTGGATTCACCAACCGCAGAGGCGTCTCGTGAACTGTTCAGTATTCGACAAGGCAGACGTACAGTCGCAGACCATTCCATCGACTTCCGAACCCTGGCTAGACGAAGTTCTTGGAACACACCATCGTTGGTGGACGCGTTCTTCCATAGTTTGGCTGACTATATCAAGGACGAGTTGGTCTCCCATGAACTGCCTTCCACTCTTGATGAAGCCATCGCACTGACTGTCAGGATCGACAGAAGGATACAGACCCGTCGTCGTGAGAGGGGGCGCCAAGGTCCACCTACTACCGGCATTCGGAGAGATCCGACTGGGCTCCTGTCATCTACTGCCACTCACCCAGGTCAGCTTGATCAGTCTGAGCCTATGGAGATTGGGCGAGCCTCTCTCACTCCTGCAGAGCGCCAGCGCCGCTTCACCTCAAACCTCTGCCTCTATTGTGGAGGTGATGGACATCGTGTGGTAACCTGCCCTTTAAAGGGCCGAAGCTCACCGGGCATAGGGGGAGTCCGGTTGAGTTCAATGACCATCCAGTCCTCCGACCGCAAACCCCTGCTGCAAGTTCACCTCCGCCTCTCTGACTCAACTCACACCCTGGCTGCTCTGGTGGATTCTGGCGCCGAAGCCAACATAATGGACATCAAGCTGGCACGCCAACTGGGACTGGAGAACCTCCGTTTGACACCTCCTATTCCTGCCCGGGCACTGGACGGACACTTACTCGGATCGGTCACTCATGTCACGGCCCCGGTCTCGATGGGTCTGTCCGGAAACCATCAAGAAACTATCCAGTTTCACCTGCTCCCCTCTCCAGGCCAACCCCTCATCCTGGGTTACCCATGGCTCCGCCGGCACAACCCTCAGCTCGACTGGGTGACCGGGGTGATCAGGGAGTGGGGAGAGGACTGCCACCGAACCTGCCTGCTTGCTGCCGCACTACCCCCTCGGCCAGTACCTACTAACTCCGCTCCTGACCTCTCCAATGTCCCAGAATGCTACCATGGTCTCAGAGAGGTGTTTAACAAAGCAAGAGCCACATCTCTGCCCCCTCACCGACCGTACGACTGTGCCATCGACCTCCTCCCTGGAACAGCCCCTCCAAAGGGTCGTCTTTATTCGTTGTCTGCTCCTGAAAGAAAGTCCATGGAGGACTACATCAATGGCTCTCTGTCCGCAGGATTAATCCGTTCATCTTCATCTCCTGCTGGTGCTGGCTTCTTCTTTGTGGGGAAGAAGGACGGATCTCTTCGCCCCTGCATCGACTACAGGGGACTCAACGACATCACAGTGAAAAACCGTTACCCTCTGCCTCTGCTCACCTCTGCTTTTGAGTTGCTCCAGGGAGCCACTGTTTTTACCAAGTTGGATCTCAGAAACGCTTACCACCTAGTGCGGATCCGGGAGGGAGATGAATGGAAAACCGCATTCAATACACCAACAGGCCACTACGAGTATCTGGTTATGCCTTTTGGCCTCACCAATGCTCCTGCTGTGTTCCAGGCTCTAGTGAATGATGTACTGCGGGACATGTTAAACAAGTTTGTCTTCGTTTACCTGGATGACATCTTAATCTACTCCAGAAACCTGTCTGAACACACCCGCCATGTCCAGCAAGTCCTTCATCGTCTTCTGGAGAATTCCCTCTACGCCAAGGCAGAGAAATGTGAGTTTCACGTCAAGACAGTGGCCTTCCTGGGGTACATAGTGGCAGAGGGAAGTATCCAAATGGATCCTGCCAAAGTATCAGCAGTCACTTCATGGCCAGTTCCGGAGAACAGAAAGAAGCTGCAACAGTTTCTGGGGTTTGCTAACTTCTATAGAAAGTTTATCCGGAACTACAGTACCGTTGCTGCCCCTCTCACTGCTCTAACCAGCACCAAGCAACCCTTCACCTGGACCCCAGCAGCCGACAAAGCCTTCAGTACCCTCAAGGTGAGGTTCACCTCCGCTCCCATCCTCCAGATGCCTGATGTGGACCGGCAATTCATTGTGGAGGTGGACGCCTCGGATGTGGGAGTTGGTGCTGTGATTTCTCAGTGGGCTGCGGAGGATAGGAAGCTCCATCCCTGTGCCTTTTTCTCACGTCGGTTGTCCCCCTCTGAGTGCAATTACGACATAGGGAACCGTGAGCTGCTGGCTGTGAAGCTTGCCTTGGAGGAGTGGCGTCACTGGCTGGAGGGGTCCACCATTCCATTTCTCGTTTGGACCGATCATAAGAACTTGGAGTACATCCGCACGGCCAAACGGTTGAACTCCAGGCAGTCCCGCTGGGCCCTGTTCTTCACCAGGTTTAATTTCACTCTGTCATACCGGCCTGGATCACGCAACACCAAGCCAGACGCCCTCTCCCGTCAATTCCAGAAGGATGACACCCCCTCCAAGGACCCTGTGTCGATTCTGCCAAGTCCCTGCATCGTTGCAGCTCTGACCTGGGCTGTTGAGGAACAGGTGCTGGAGGCTCTCCGTAACCAGCCAGGTCCCAGCACTTGCCCAGCTGACCGCCTTTTTGTCCCCGAAGACCTGAGGTCCCAGGTCGTTCAGTGGGGACATGACTCCCGCCTAGCTTGTCACCCTGGCTCCACCCGCACTTACAACCTGCTCGCCCAGAGGTTCTGGTGGCCCTCTCTGAGAAAGGATGTACGGGAATTCGTCCAAGCCTGCCCCATCTGCAACCAACACAAGTCGTCCTGCCAGCCCCCAGCCGGATTGCTGCAGCCCCTGCCTGTGCCCAGACGTCCCTGGTCTCACATCGCCCTTGACTTTGTCACGGGGCTGCCCCCTTCAAGGGGCATGACCGTCATTCTCACCATAGTTGACCGTTTCAGCAAGATGGCACACTTCATTCCCCTCCCCAAGCTCCCAACCGCCAAGGAGACCGCCCAGGTGGTCCTGGAACACGTCTTCCGGATCCACGGACTGCCAAAGGATGTAGTTTCTGACCGTGGTCCACAATTCTCCTCCGCTTTTTGGAAGGAGTTCTGTCACCTGCTGGGAGCCACAGTCAGTCTGACTTCCGGATTCCATCCCCAATCCAATGGGCAGTCAGAGCGGGCTAATCAGGAGCTCGAGAAGGCACTGCGATGCATGACTTCACGCAACCCCCACTCCTGGTCGCAGCAATTGACATGGGTGGAGTACGCACACAATTCTCTGACCTGCTCTGCCATCGGTATGTCCCCTTTCCAATGTGTTTATGGATACCAGCCTCCTCTATTTGCCAGCCAGGAAGAGGAGGTTACTTGCCCATCTGCACTTGCTTTTGCCCGTCGATGTCGCCGCACCTGGTCACAAGCCCGAGCCACACTCCTCAGATCCGTTGCCAGCTACACTACCGGGGCCAACCGTCGGAGAATTCCTGCTCCCACCTACCATGTTGGTCAAAGGGTGTGGTTGTCATCGAAGAACCTGCCACTCAGGGTGGAGTCGCAGAAGCTGGCACCTCGGTTCATTGGCCCATTCCCTATCATAAGAGTGATTAGCCCAACTGCTGTCCGGCTCCAACTGCCTAATTCCCTGAGGGTGCACCCCACTTTCCATGTGTCTAAGATTAAGCCCATCCATGAGAGTCCGCTGGTCCCTGCTGCGCCTTGTCCTCCTCCTCCACGGCTCGTCGATGGTGGTCTGGTTTACACCGTCCGCCGCCTGCTTCGGTCCAGACGGAGGGGTAGGGGTCTCCAGTACCTCATTGACTGGGAGGGCTATGGACCTGAGGAAAGGACCTGGGTGCCAGCTAGTCGGATTGTGGATAGGACTCTCATCACCGCTTTCCACCAACGGCATCCTGATCAACCTGCAATCCGTAGGGGCCGCCCCAGAGGGGTCCCTAACCGTCCTGCCCGCTCGGCTTCCTGTCCTGTGCCTGATCCTGTCTCGGGACCTGTCCCATCTCCCGACCACGGCCCTCCGGCTTCCTCCGAGGATGAGGACGTTCACTCGGACCGTTCGGAGGAGTTCTAGCCCTCCTCCGGCTCCCCTCCTCCCGCCCGGCGTGGTGTTGCTCTTGGGACTTCTGGGGCCGTCCCTTGGGGGGGGGGTTCTGTCATGAGCCTCTCACTCCACCGGGTTACCACCTTAATTTTCTTCCACTCTGCTCACCACTCTCTCTACTCAGCCTAACTAGCTCCACCTGTCCCTGCTCTGCTCTGCTCTAATTACTCTGCCAGCTGCGCTGCATTACCCACTACCTCTCCCAGTATTTAAGGCCCTGTCTTTCAGCTCTCCGGTGTCAGATCGTCTGCAAAGCTCACACCCGGAACCTGTTTGCTCGCGCTTCTGGCTCACCCTGGTTTTGTGACCCCGGACCTGCCTGATTTTTGGATACTCTTCTGCCCCAGGAGATCCAGACCTGCTTCTGCCATAACGACTCCTGACTACTCTTCAATCCCGGTAACTCTGACCAGCCTTCTGCCTTGCTACTACGTATTTTGGATTTCCCTTGAACTGTACTGCTGTCTTGTTTCATTCCGCCCTGTTGTGTCTGTGTCTCCCCCCCCCCAGGACTTCTGGACCACCCACCACCGGCTTCATAGGACGCATCGCTGCCACTGGGGGGGGCACAGACCCAGCACATTGGACGGGATCCCTGTTACCCCTGGAGCCTTCATTCACTCCCTACTTCCCTTTTCCCTTAAGTTTTAATAAACTTTCTGGTGTGACGCAATTGTGGTCCTCTGGTCGTCTGTCTGAACCGTGACACTATATTCTAACTCTCTATATTCCAACTCTCTATATTCCAACTCTCTATATTCTAACTCTATATTCTAACTCACTATATTCTAACTCTATATTCTAACTCTATACTCTAACTCTATATTCTAACTTTTCATATTCTAACTCTCTATATTCCAACTCTCAATATTCTAACTCTATATTCTAACTCTATATTCTAACTCTCTATATTCTAACTCTCTATATTTTAACTCTCTATATTCTAACTCTCTATAATCTAACTCTATATTCTAACTCTCTATATTCTAACTCTCTATATTCTAACTCTATATATTCCAACTCTCTATATTCTAACTCTCTATATTCTAACTCTATATTCTAACTCTATATTCTAACTCTATATTCTAACTCTATATTCTAACTCTCTATATTCTAACTCTATATTCTAACTCTCTATTTTCTAACTCTCTATATTCTAACTCTCTATATTCTAACTATATTCTAACTCTCTATATTCTAACTCTATATTCTAACTCTATATTCTAACTCTATATTCTAACTCTCTATATTCCAACTCTCTATATTCTAACTCTCTATATTCTAACTCTATATTCTAACTCTATATTCTAACTCTCTATATTCTAACTATATTCTAAATCTCTATATTCTAACTCTCTATATTCTAACTCTATATTCTAACTCTATATTCTAGCTCTCTATATTCTAACTCTATATTCTAACTCTATATTCTAACTCTCTATATTCTAACTCTATATTCTAACTCTCTATATTCTAACTCTATATTCTAACTCTATATGCTAACTCTATATTCTAACTCTATATTCTAACTCTATATTCTAACTCTCTATATTCTAAATCTCTATATTCCAACTCTCTATATTCCAACTCTCTATATTCTAACTGTCTATATTCTAACTCTATATTCTAACTCTCTATATTCAAACTATATATTTTAACTCTATATTCTAACTCTCTTCATTCCAACTCTCTATATTCTAACTCTATATTCTAACTCTCTATATTCTAACTCTCTATATTCTAACTCTCTATATTCTAACTCTCTATATTCTAACTCTCTATATTCTAACTCTCTATATTCTAACTCTATATTCTAACTCTCTATATTCTAACTCTATATTCTAACTCTATATGCTAACTCTATATTCTAACTCTATATTCTAACTCTATATTCTAACTCTCTATATTCTAAATCTCTATATTCCAACTCTCTATATTCCAACTCTCTATATTCTAACTGTCTATATTCTAACTCTATATTCTAACTCTCTATATTCAAACTATATATTTTAACTCTATATTCTAACTCTCTTCATTCCAACTCTCTATATTCTAACTCTATATTCTAACTCTCTATATTCTAACTCTATATTCTAACTCTCTATATTCTAACTCTCTATATTCTAACTCTCTATATTCTAACTCTCTATATTCTAACTCTATATTCCAACTCTCTATATTCTAACTCTCTATATTCCAACTCTGTATGTTCCAACTCTCTATATTCTAACTCTATATTCTAACTCTATATTCTAACTCTATATTCTAACTCTGTATATTCCAACTCTCTCTATATTCTAACTCTCTATATTCCAACTCTCTATATACCAACTCTCTATATTCAAACTCTATATTCTAACTCTCTATATTCTAACTCTCTATATTCCAACTCTCTATATACCAACTCTCTATATTCTAACTCTATATTCTAACTCTCTATATTCTAACTCTCTATATTCTAACTCTATATTCCAACTCTCTATATTCTAACTCTCTATATTCTAACTATATATTCTAACTCTATATTCTAACTCTATATTCTAACTCTATATTCTAACTCTATATTCTAACTCTATATTCTAACTCTATAATCTAACTCTCTATATTCCAACTCTCTATATTCCAACTCTCTATATTCTAACTCTATATTCTAACTCACTATATTCTAACTCTATATTCTAACTCTATACTCTAACTCTATATTCTAACTCTCTATATTCTAACTCTCTATATTCCAACTCTCTATATTCTAACTCTATATTCTAACTCTATATTCTAACTCTCTATATTCTAACTCTCTATATTTTAACTCTCTATATTCTAACTCTCTATAATCTAACTCTATATTCTAACTCTCTATATTCTAACTCTCTATATTCTAACTCTATATATTCCAACTCTATATATTCTAACTCTCTATATTCTAACTCTCTATATTCTAACTCTATATTCTAACTCTATATTCTAACTCTATATTCTAACTCTATATTCTAACTCTCTATATTCTAACTCTATATTCTAACTCTCTATTTTCTAACTCTCTATATTCTAACTCTCTATATTCTAACTATATTCTAACTCTCTATATTCTAACTCTATATTCTAACTCTATATTCTAACTCTATATTCTAACTCTCTATATTCCAACTCTCTATATTATAACTCTCTATATTCTAACTCTATATTCTAACTCTATATTCTAACTCTATATTCTAACTCTCTATATTCTAACTATATTCTAAATCTCTATATTCTAACTCTCTATATTCTAACTCTATATTCTAACTCTATATTCTAGCTCTCTATATTCTAACTCTATATTCTAACTCTATATTCTAACTCTCTATATTCTAACTCTATATTCTAACTCTCTATATTCTAACTCTATATTCTAACTCTATATGCTAACTCTATATTCTAACTCTATATTCTAACTCTATATTCTAACTCTCTATATTCTAACTCTCTATATTCTAACTCTCTATATTCCAACTCTCTATATTCTAACTGTCTATATTCTAACTCTATATTCTAACTCTCTATATTCTAACTATATATTTTAACTCTATATTCTAACTCTCTTCATTCCAACTCTCTATATTCTAACTCTATATTCTAACTCTCTATATTCAAACTCTCTATATTCTAACATTCTATATTCTAACTCTCTATATTCCAACTCTCTTTATTCTAACTCTCTATATTCTAACTCTCTATATTCCAACTCTCTATATTCTAACTCTCTATATTCTAACTCTATATTCTAACTCTATATTCTAACTCTATATTCTAACTCTATATTCTAGCTCTCTATATTCTAACTCTACATTCTAACTCTCTATTTTCTAACTCTCTATATTCTAACTCTCTATATTCTAACTATATTCTAACTCTCTATATTCTAACTCTATATTATAACTCTATATTCTAACTCTATATTCTAACTCTCTATATTCCAACTCTCTATATTCTAACTCTCTATATTCTAACTTTATATTCTAACTCTATATTCTAACTCTATATTCTAACTCTATATTCTAACTCTATATTCTAACTCTCTATATTCTAACTCTATATTCTAACTCTATATTCTAACTCTATATTCTAACTCTATATTCTAACTCTATATTCTAACTCTCTATATTCCAACTCTCTATATTCCAACTCTCTATATTCTAACTCTATATTCTAACTCACTATATTCTAACTCTATATTCTAACTCTATACTCTAACTCTATATTCTAACTTTTCATATTCTAACTCTCTATATTCCAACTCTCAATATTCTAACTCTATATTCTAACTCTATATTCTAACTCTCTATATTCTAACTCTCTATATTTTAACTCTCTATATTCTAACTCTCTATAATCTAACTCTATATTCTAACTCTCTATATTCTAACTCTCTATATTCTAACTCTATATATTCCAACTCTCTATATTCTAACTCTCTATATTCTAACTCTATATTCTAACTCTATATTCTAACTCTATATTCTAACTCTATATTCTAACTCTCTATATTCTAACTCTATATTCTAACTCTCTATTTTCTAACTCTCTATATTCTAACTCTCTATATTCTAACTATATTCTAACTCTCTATATTCTAACTCTATATTCTAACTCTATATTCTAACTCTATATTCTAACTCTCTATATTCCAACTCTCTATATTCTAACTCTCTATATTCTAACTCTATATTCTAACTCTATATTCTAACTCTCTATATTCTAACTATATTCTAAATCTCTATATTCTAACTCTCTATATTCTAACTCTATATTCTAACTCTATATTCTAGCTCTCTATATTCTAACTCTATATTCTAACTCTATATTCTAACTCTCTATATTCTAACTCTATATTCTAACTCTCTATATTCTAACTCTATATTCTAACTCTATATGCTAACTCTATATTCTAACTCTATATTCTAACTCTATATTCTAACTCTCTATATTCTAAATCTCTATATTCCAACTCTCTATATTCCAACTCTCTATATTCTAACTGTCTATATTCTAACTCTATATTCTAACTCTCTATATTCAAACTATATATTTTAACTCTATATTCTAACTCTCTTCATTCCAACTCTCTATATTCTAACTCTATATTCTAACTCTCTATATTCTAACTCTATATTCTAACTCTCTATATTCTAACTCTCTATATTCTAACTCTCTATATTCTAACTCTCTATATTCTAACTCTATATTCCAACTCTCTATATTCTAACTCTCTATATTCCAACTCTGTATGTTCCAACTCTCTATATTCTAACTCTATATTCTAACTCTATATTCTAACTCTATATTCTAACTCTGTATATTCCAACTCTCTCTATATTCTAACTCTCTATATTCCAACTCTCTATATACCAACTCTCTATATTCAAACTCTATATTCTAACTCTCTATATTCTAACTCTCTATATTCCAACTCTCTATATACCAACTCTCTATATTCTAACTCTATATTCTAACTCTCTATATTCTAACTCTCTATATTCTAACTCTATATTCCAACTCTCTATATTCTAACTCTCTATATTCTAACTATATATTCTAACTCTATATTCTAACTCTATATTCTAACTCTATATTATAACTCTATATTCTAACTCTATAATCTAACTCTCTATATTCCAACTCTCTATATTCTAACTCTCTATATTCTAACTCTATATTCTAACTCTATATTCTAACTCTATATTCTAACTCTATATTCTAACTCTATATTCTAACTCTCTATATTCTAACTCTATATTCTAACTCTATATTCTAACTCTATATTCTAACTCTCTATATTCTAACTCTATATTCTAACTCTCTATATTCTAACTCTATATTCTAACTCTATATGCTAACTCTATATTCTAACTCTATATTCTAACTCTATATTCTAACTCTCTATATTCTAACTCTCTATATTCTAACTCTCTATATTCCAACTCTCTATATTCTAACTGTCTATATTCTAACTCTATATTCTAACTCTCTATATTCTAACTATATATTTTAACTCTATATTCTAACTCTCTTCATTCCAACTCTCTATATTCTAACTCTATATTCTAACTCTCTATATTCAAACTCTCTATATTCTAACATTCTATATTCTAACTCTCTATATTCCAACTCTCTTTATTCTAACTCTCTATATTCTAACTCTCTATATTCCAACTCTCTATATTCTAACTCTCTATATTCTAACTCTATATTCTAACTCTATATTCTAACTCTATATTCTAACTCTATATTCTAGCTCTCTATATTCTAACTCTACATTCTAACTCTCTATTTTCTAACTCTCTATATTCTAACTCTCTATATTCTAACTATATTCTAACTCTCTATATTCTAACTCTATATTATAACTCTATATTCTAACTCTATATTCTAACTCTCTATATTCCAACTCTATATTCTAACTCTATATTCTAACTCTATATTCTAACTCTCTATATTCCAACTCTCTATATTCTAACTCTCTATATTCTAACTTTATATTCTAACTCTATATTCTAACTCTATATTCTAACTCTATATTCTAACTCTATATTCTAACTCTCTATATTCTAACTCTATATTCTAACTCTATATTCTAACTCTATATTCTAACTCTATATTCTAACTCTATATTCTAACTCTCTATATTCCAACTCTCTATATTCCAACTCTCTATATTCTAACTCTATATTCTAACTCACTATATTCTAACTCTATATTCTAACTCTATACTCTAACTCTATATTCTAACTTTTCATATTCTAACTCTCTATATTCCAACTCTCAATATTCTAACTCTATATTCTAACTCTATATTCTAACTCTCTATATTCTAACTCTCTATATTTTAACTCTCTATATTCTAACTCTCTATAATCTAACTCTATATTCTAACTCTCTATATTCTAACTCTCTATATTCTAACTCTATATATTCCAACTCTCTATATTCTAACTCTCTATATTCTAACTCTATATTCTAACTCTATATTCTAACTCTATATTCTAACTCTATATTCTAACTCTCTATATTCTAACTCTATATTCTAACTCTCTATTTTCTAACTCTCTATATTCTAACTCTCTATATTCTAACTATATTCTAACTCTCTATATTCTAACTCTATATTCTAACTCTATATTCTAACTCTATATTCTAACTCTCTATATTCCAACTCTCTATATTCTAACTCTCTATATTCTAACTCTATATTCTAACTCTATATTCTAACTCTCTATATTCTAACTATATTCTAAATCTCTATATTCTAACTCTCTATATTCTAACTCTATATTCTAACTCTATATTCTAACTCTATATTCTAACTCTATATTCTAACTCTCTATATTCTAACTCTATATTCTAACTCTCTATATTCTAACTCTATATTCTAACTCTATATGCTAACTCTATATTCTAACTCTATATTCTAACTCTATATTCTAACTCTCTATATTCTAAATCTCTATATTCCAACTCTCTATATTCCAACTCTCTATATTCTAACTGTCTATATTCTAACTCTATATTCTAACTCTCTATATTCAAACTATATATTTTAACTCTATATTCTAACTCTCTTCATTCCAACTCTCTATATTCTAACTCTATATTCTAACTCTCTATATTCTAACTCTATATTCTAACTCTCTATATTCTAACTCTCTATATTCTAACTCTCTATATTCTAACTCTCTATATTCTAACTCTATATTCCAACTCTCTATATTCTAACTCTCTATATTCCAACTCTGTATGTTCCAACTCTCTATATTCTAACTCTATATTCTAACTCTATATTCTAACTCTATATTCTAACTCTGTATATTCCAACTCTCTCTATATTCTAACTCTCTATATTCCAACTCTCTATATACCAACTCTCTATATTCAAACTCTATATTCTAACTCTCTATATTCTAACTCTCTATATTCCAACTCTCTATATACCAACTCTCTATATTCTAACTCTATATTCTAACTCTCTATATTCTAACTCTCTATATTCTAACTCTATATTCCAACTCTCTATATTCTAACTCTCTATATTCTAACTATATATTCTAACTCTATATTCTAACTCTATATTCTAACTCTATATTATAACTCTATATTCTAACTCTATAATCTAACTCTCTATATTCCAACTCTCTATATTCTAACTCTCTATATTCTAACTCTATATTCTAACTCTATATTCTAACTCTATATTCTAACTCTATATTCTAACTCTCTATATTCTAACTCTATATTCTAACTCTATATTCTAACTCTATATTCTAACTCTCTATATTCTAACTCTCTATATTCTAACTCTATATTCTAACTCTCTATATTCCAACTCTCTATATTCTAACTGTCTATATTCTAACTCTATATTCTAACTCTCTATATTCTAACTCTATATTTTAACTCTATATTCTAACTCTCTACATTACAACTCTCTATATTCTAACTCTCTATTTTCTAACTCTCTATATTCTAACTCTCTATATTCTAACTATATTCTAACTCTCTATATTCTAACTCTATATTCTAACTCTATATTCTAACTCTATATTCTAACTCTATATTCTAACTCTATATTCTAACTCTATATTCTAACTCTCTATATTCCAACTCTCTATATTCTAACTCTCTATATTCTAACTCTATATTCTAACTCTATATTCTAACTCTATATTCTAACTCAATATTCTAACTCTATATTCTAACTCTCTATATTCTAACTATATTCTAACTCTCTATATTCTAACTCTCTATATTCTAACTCTATATTCTAACTCTATATTCTAGCTCTCTATATTCTAACTCTATATTCTAACTCTATATTCTAACTCTCTATATTCTAACTCTATATTCTAACTCTCTATATTCTAACTCTATATTCTAACTCTATATGCTAACTCTATATTCTAACTCTATATTCTAACTCTATATTCTAACTCTCTATATTCTAACTCTCTATATTCTAACTCTCTATATTCCAACTCTCTATATTCTAACTGTCTATATTCTAACTCTATATTCTAACTCTCTATATTCTAACTCTATATTTTAACTCTATATTCTAACTCTCTACATTCCAACTCTCTATATTCTAACTCTATATTCTAACTCTCTATATTCTAACTCACTATATTCTAACTCTCTATATACTAACTCTCTATATTCTAACTGTCTATATTCCAACTCTATATTCTAACTCTCTATATTCTAACTCTATATTCTAACTCTCTATATTCTAACTCTATATTCTAACTCTCTATATTCCAACTCTCTATATACCAACTCTCTATATTCTAACTCTATATTCTAACTCTCTATATTATAACTCTCTATATTCCAACTCTCTATATTCTAACTCTCTATATTCTAACTCTCTATATTCCAACTCTCTATATTCTAACTCTCTATATTCTAACTCTATATTCTAACTCTATATTCTAACTCTATATTATAACTCTATATTCTAACTCTCTATATTCTAACTCTATATTCTAACTCTCTATTTTCTAACTCTCTATATTCTAACTCTCTATATTCTAACTATATTCTAACTCTCTATATTCTAACTCTATATTCTAACTCTATATTCTAACTCTATATTCTAACTCTATATTCTAACTTTCTATATTCCAACTCTCTATATTCTAACTCTCTATATTCTAACTCTATATTCTAACTCTATATTCTAACTCTATATTCTAACTCTCTATATTCTAACTATATTCTAACTCTCTATATTCTAACTCTCTATATTCTAACTCTCTATATTCTAACTCTATATTCTAACTCTATATTCTAGCTCTCTATATTCTAACTCTATATTCTAACTCTATATTCTAACTCTCTATATTCTAACTCTATATTCTAACTCTCTATATTCTAACTCTATATTCTAACTCTATATGCTAACTCTATATTCTAACTCTATATTCTAACTCTATATTCTAACTCTCTATATTCTAACTCTCTATATTCTAACTCTCTATATTCCAACTCTCTATATTCTAACTCTCTACATTCCAACTCTCTATATTCTAACTCTATATTCTAACTCTCTATATTCTAACTATATTCTAACTCTCTATATTCTAACTCTCTATATTCTAACTCGATATTGCAACTCTATATTCTAGCTCTCTATATTCTAACTCTATATTCTAACTCTCTATATTCTAACTATATATTCTAACTCTCTATATTCTAACTCTATATTCTAACTCTATATGCTAACTCTATATTCTAACTCTATATTCTAACTCTATATTCTAACTCTCTATATTCTAACTCTCTATATTCTAACTCTCTATATTCTGACTCTCTATATTCTAACTCTCTATATTCTAACTCTATTCAAACTCTCTGTATTCTAACTCTCTATATACTAACTGTATATTCTAACTGTATATTCTAACTCTCTATATTCTAACTCTCTATATTCTAACTCTCTATATTCTAACTCTATATTCTAACTCTATATTCTAACTCTATATTCTAACGCTCTATATTCTAACTCTCTATATTTTAACTCTCTATATTCTAACTCTCTATAATCTAACTCTATATTATAACTCTCTATATTCCAACTCTCTATATTCTAACTCTATATTCTAACTCACTATATTCTAACTCTATATTCTAACTCTATACTCTAACTCTATATTCTAACTCTCTATATTCTAACTCTCTATATTCTAACTCTCTATATTCTAACTCTATATTCTAACTCTATATTCTAACTCTGTCAGGGACAGAAGAGGACCCAAGAGCGCAAGTTCAAATTCAGAGTTCTTTATTGAAGGTTTCAGGCGGGAAGAGGAGTGCCAGGGGTGTCAGGGGTTCCAGGGGTGCTTGGGGCTCTGGGGTTTTTCAGGGTCCTGTGGGTACCTGTGCTCCGGGGGTCACCAAATGTCCGGGGGTGTCCAGTCCAAATGCTTAGTGTGTGTGTTCCCCAGTGATGGAGCGGCGTATCGGGCTGAGGGTGGTGAAGCGTCTGGGCACGCTCATCTGGTGGTCGGAGACCTGGGGGAACACACACACAACAGCAATATGAATGGCAGGCAGAAGTACAGATCAGGGCTGGGCAAATATCGTGGTGAGAGACAGAAGGCAGAATCGAGTTACCGGAGGGGCTGAAGATCGGAGAGTAGTCGAGGTCCAGAAGGCAGGTCGGGATAGACGGGGCAGTAGAACAAGGAGGCAGTCAAGAAAGGATCGGTATCACAAACAGGAGTCAGAGCGCAGACAGGCAGGTTACTGGTCCGGGTTTGAAGACGATCTGACAGGGCTTGGCTGAAAAACAGGGCTTGATATACTGGGAGAGGTTAGTGGGGAAATGCAGTTCAGCTGGCAGAGTAATTAGAACAGAGTGAGGCAAGGTGAGGATGGTGAGTGGGAAATGCAGTGCAGCTGGCCAGGTAACAAGAGCAGAGCAGGGCGGAGCCAGGTGGAGCTCGTTAGGCAGAGTAGGGAGAGAGTGAGCAGAGTGGCAGAGAATTGAATGCAATTAATGTTGCTACCAGGGAGAGAGAGTGCTCATGACAGGACCCCCCCTCCAAGGGACGGCCCCAGAAGTCCCAAGAACAACATCATGCCGGGAGGGTGGAGGGGAGCAGGCGGCGGGTCAGAACTCCTCCGAGCGGTCCGAGTGAATCTCCTCATCCTCAGAAGGAGCTGGAGGGTCACGGTCGGGAGACAGGACAGGCACTGAGACAGGAGCAGGGTCAGGCACAGGACAGGAAGCAGGGCGGGCAGGACGGCTAGGAACCCCTCTTGGACGGCCCCTACGGATTGCAGGCTGATCAGGATGTAGTCGGTGGAAGTCAGTGATAAGGGTCCGGTCCACTATCCTCCTGGCCGGGATCCAGGTCCTCTCCTCTGGACCATATCCCTCCCAGTCAACGAGGTACTGGAGACCCCTACCCCTTCGCCTAGAGCGGAGCAGCCGCCGGACGGTGAAGACAGGACCGCCATCTACGAGGCGCGGAGGAGGTGGCGCCGGAGCTGCAGGGACCAGGGGACTTTCATGGACCGGCTTGACCTTGGAGACGTGGAAGGTGGGGTGGACCCGCATGGAAGCGGGCAACTGAAGTCGGACCGCCGTTGGACTGATGACTTTCTGCACAGGAAAAGGACCAATGAAGCGAGGGGCCAGCTTTCGTGATTCAACCCGCAGCGGCAGATCCCGGGCAGACAGCCAGACCTTCTGACCAACCCGGTAAGTAGGTGCTGGGGTCCTCCGTCGGTTGGCACCGACGGCGTAGCTGGTTCCAGACTTCAGGAGCACAGTGCGAGCCTGGGCCCAAGTGCGGCGGCAGCGGCGGGCATACGCAAGAGCAGACGGACAGGTGGCATCCGCCTCCTGGCTGGCAAACAGTGGAGGTTGATACCCGTAGACACACTGAAAGGGGGAGAGCCCGGTGGAGGAACTGGTGAGTGAATTATGGGCATATTCCACCCAGAGCAGGTGTTGAGCCCAGGCCCGGGGATTTTGGGAAGCCACACACCTCAGTGCCTTCTCCAGCTCCTGGTTCATGCGTTCAGTCTGGCCGTTTGACTGCGGGTGGAATCCAGACGATAGGCTGGCGGTGGCCCCAAGGAGATGACAGAACTCCTTCCAAAAGGTTGCTGAGAATTGCGGGCCCCGGTCTGACACTATATCCTGGGGTAGGCCATGGATACGAAACACATGTTCCAGGACCACCTGGGAGGTCTCTTTAGCAGAGGGTAGTTTGGGAAGGGGCACGAAGTGGGTCATCTTACTAAAGCGGTCAACAATGGTAAGGATGACTGTGTGTCCGTCAGAGGGCGGAAGGCCCGTAACAAAGTCCAGTGAAACGTGGGACCAGGGCCTCTTGGGTATGAGTAGGGGTTGCAGCAACCCAGCAGGAGGCTGGTTGGGGGTCTTGTTTCGGTTACAAGTGGGACAAGCTCGGATGAATTCTCGGACATCCCGTCTCATCCGCCGCCACCAGAACCGCTGGCGGACCAGATGAAGGGTGCGAGTGATGCCGGGATGACAGGCCAGACGGGATTCGTGCCCCCACTGAATCACAGGTGACCTGAGATTTGCTGGAACAAACAGACGGTTGGGGGCGCTGGTGCTTGGACCTGGCTGGTCCCGAAGAGCCTCCATGACCTGCTTCTCGATCTCCCAGGTGAGGGCCGCTACGACCAAGTGGCTGGGAAGAATGGGGGCTGTCATGGCGGTGGTCTCGTCCTTCTGAAACATCCGGGAAAGAGCATCAGGTTTGATGTTGCGAGATCCCGGGCGGTAGGAGAGCGTGAAATTGAAGCGCGTAAAGAACAGAGACCACCGCTGTTGACGGGAGTTCAGCCTCCTGGCTGTTTGGATATACTCCAGGTTCTTGTGGTCTGTCCACACTACGAATGGTTCCTTTGACCCCTCTAACCAGTGCCGCCATTCTTCAAGGGCGAGCTTGACAGCCAACAGCTCGCGGTTCCCAATGTCGTAGTTGCATTCGGCAGGGGTTAGCCGACGGGAGTAGAAGGCACAGGGGTGCATCTTGCCATCCTCAGCTGCTCTTTGAGAAAGCACTGCACCCACTCCCACGTCCGAAGCATCTACCTCCACCACAAACTGCCTTGCTGCATCTGGCATCTGGAGGATGGGAGCAGAAGTGAAACATGTCTTGAGGATATTGAAGGCCTTATCAGCAGCTGATGTCCATTGGTACGGTTGTTTAGTGCTGGTTAGCGCCGTGAGGGGTGCAGCCACTGTGCTATAGTTTCTGATGAATCTCCTATAAAAGTTGGCAAAGCCCAGGAACTGTTGCAACTCTTTCCGAGACTCAGGAACTGGCCAGGAAGTGACAGCCGACACCTTCGTGAGATCCATCTGAATGTTGCCCTCGGTCACCACATACCCCAGGAATGAAACGGTTTTGGCATGGAACTCGCACTTCTCTGCCTTCACGAAAAGAGAGTTCTCCAGCAGGCGGCGCAGGACCAACTGGACGTGGTGCGTGTGTTCTGACAGAGTCTTTGAGAATATTAAAATATCGTCAAGGTACACAAATACGAACGTATTTAGCATGTCCCTGAGGATATCATTCACTAGGGCTTGAAAAACTGCTGGGGCATTGGTGAGGCCGAAGGGCATGACGAGATATTCATAGTGGCCGGTTGGTGTGTTGAACGCTGTCTTCCATTCGTCTCCCTCCCTCATCCGCACCAGATGGTAGGCATTGCGAAGGTCCAGCTTTGTGAATACAGTGGCTCCCTGCAGCAGTTCGAAGGCAGACGAAAGTAAGGGCAGTGGGTAGCGATTCTTAACCGTGATGTCGTTCAGACCCCGGTAATCTATGCATGGACGAAGAGAACCGTCCTTCTTGCCGACAAAGAAGAATCCCGCTCCTGCGGGGGAAGATGACGGTCTAATTATCCCGGCGGCAAGAGAGTCATTAATGTAGTCCTCCATGGCCTTTCTTTCCGGGGCTGACAGTGAATACAGACGACCCTTGGGAGGTGCTGTGCCAGGCAGGAGATCAATCGCGCAGTCATAGGGTCTGTGTGGGGGTAGAGATGTCGCCTTGGATTTGTTGAACACCTCTTTCAGGCTGTGGTAACAGGCCGGAACATTGGATATGTCGGGGGTAGCGCTAGATCTTTCCCGGTGAACGGGCAGGGTGGCCCCCCTTAAACAGGTCTGGTGACAACTCCTTCCCCACTCACGGACTGTTCCTGTCTCCCAGTCGATGTGGGGGTTGTGCTGACGGAGCCACGGGTATCCAAGAATGAGTGGTTGGCCAGGTGAGTGTAGGAGGTGAAACTGGATGGACTCCTGGTGGTTTCCTGACAGCAGGATTGTCACAGGGGCGGAGATATGAGTGACAGTGCCAAGATGATGCCCATCCAGGGCTCGTGCAGGAATGGGTTGTGTCAGTTGATGATGGTTCACGCCCAGTTGCTGTGCAAGCTCAGGGTCCATGATGTTTGCTTCGGCTCCGGAATCCACAAGGGCGGCCAATGTATGAGTCTTGTCAGAAAGCTGAAGGCGGAGATGAAGCAGGGTCTTTCGGATGGAGGGAGACTGAAGGCTTGTTGAGCTCACCCGGATCTCCCCTACACCTGGTGAGCTGCGGCTTTTGCCGGACAAGTGGCGACACGGTGATTTTCGCCACCACAGTAGAGGCAAAGGTTGGAGCTTAGACGGCGCCGACGCTCCTCGGGAGTCAGAGAGGCACGGCCAATCTCCATGGGCTCAGGCTGATTGAGTTGGCTATGGGACTTGACAGGCAGGGGCTGGACAGAAGCGGTATCGACCCGAGTGCGGATGGCAGGTTGACTGAGACGGCCCTTCTCCCTCCTCCGGGTCTGTATACGGCGGTCAATGCGGACGGCAAGGTCAATGGCGGCATCAAGCGTTGAGGGCGGGTCATGGGAAACAAGCTCGTCTTTGATATAGTCCGCCAGGCTATGGAGGAAGGCTTGCACCAGTGCCTCTGGGTTAAACGAGCTTTGACTGGCCAGGGTACGAAAGTCAATGGAGAAGTCTGCCACTGTCCGATTGCCCTGACGGATGGTGAGCAGAGCTTGTGACGCTTCGGCTGTTGGCGAGCCTAGGTCAAAGACCTTTAACATCTCCTCCTCAAAGGCACTGAAGGAGGCACAGGCTGGGGTTTGCCGGTCGAATTCCGCCGTTCCCCACAACCGAGCTCGACCGGTGAGATGTGTGATGACATACCCCACCTTGGCTCCCTCTGTTGAGAAAGTCCTGGGCTGTAGTGCAAACTGGATTCGGCAGCTGCTCAAGAATGGTCTTACTTGCTTCTGGTTGCCATCAAAACGTTCCGGGTTCCCAATCTTTGGTTCAGGAGCGTGGGGATCTGGTGGCAGCACTGCCGGGCCTGCAGCATTGGGACCTCCAGCGGAGGGATGAAGGAGTGTCGGTGGTACAGGAACAGAAGGACCAGGGGGGGGTGCAGGTGGAGTAGCCGGGTTTGAGAGTAGTTGCAGGGCTTGGGCTAGCTGTTGTTGCTGCAGTTGGAACTGTTGTTGCTGCTGTTGGAACTGTTGTTGCTGCTGGTTGAATAGCTGGAGAAGGGAAGCGATGTCGCCAGCCATCCGATTTATGTCTCCCTCAGAGCGTTCCAGCCGCTGTAGGGCAGTCATCTCTGGCTCTTCTTCCATCGTGGTCAGGGAGTGCGCTGGGTCCATGATGGTCAGATCGTTCTGTCAGGGACAGAAGAGGACCCAAGAGCGCAAGTTCAAATTCAGAGTTCTTTATTGAAGGTTTCAGGCGGGAAGAGGAGTGCCAGGGGTGTCAGGGGTTCCAGGGGTGCTTGGGGCTCTGGGGTTTTTCAGGGTCCTGTGGGTACCTGTGCTCCGGGGGTCACCAAATGTCCGGGGGTGTCCAGTCCAAATGCTTAGTGTGTGTGTTCCCCAGTGATGGAGCGGCGTATCGGGCTGAGGGTGGTGAAGCGTCTGGGCACGCTCATCTGGTGGTCGGAGACCTGGGGGAACACACACACAACAGCAATATGAATGGCAGGCAGAAGTACAGATCAGGGCTGGGCAAATATCGTGGTGAGAGACAGAAGGCAGAATCGAGTTACCGGAGGGGCTGAAGATCGGAGAGTAGTCGAGGTCCAGAA
This sequence comes from Coregonus lavaretus, assembly GCF_964263955.1. Classification (NCBI taxonomy): domain Eukaryota; kingdom Metazoa; phylum Chordata; class Actinopteri; order Salmoniformes; family Salmonidae; genus Coregonus; species Coregonus lavaretus. Next base: position 166,879 of record NW_028157366.1, read on the forward strand.
GGCAGGTCGGGATAGACGGGGCAGTAGAACAAGGAGGCAGTCAAGAAAGGATCGGTATCACAAACAGGAGTCAGAGCGCAGACAGGCAGGTTACTGGTCCGGGTTTGAAGACGATCTGACAGGGCTTGGCTGAAAAACAGGGCTTGATATACTGGGAGAGGTTAGTGGGGAAATGCAGTTCAGCTGGCAGAGTAATTAGAACAGAGTGAGGCAAGGTGAGGATGGTGAGTGGGAAATGCAGTGCAGCTGGCCAGGTAACAAGAGCAGAGCAGGGCGGAGCCAGGTGGAGCTCGTTAGGCAGAGTAGGGAGAGAGTGAGCAGAGTGGCAGAGAATTGAATGCAATTAATGTTGCTACCAGGGAGAGAGAGTGCTCATGACAGGACCCCCCCTCCAAGGGACGGCCCCAGAAGTCCCAAGAACAACATCATGCCGGGAGGGTGGAGGGGAGCAGGCGGCGGGTCAGAACTCCTCCGAGCGGTCCGAGTGAATCTCCTCATCCTCAGAAGGAGCTGGAGGGTCACGGTCGGGAGACAGGACAGGCACTGAGACAGGAGCAGGGTCAGGCACAGGACAGGAAGCAGGGCGGGCAGGACGGCTAGGAACCCCTCTTGGACGGCCCCTACGGATTGCAGGCTGATCAGGATGTAGTCGGTGGAAGTCAGTGATAAGGGTCCGGTCCACTATCCTCCTGGCCGGGATCCAGGTCCTCTCCTCTGGACCATATCCCTCCCAGTCAACGAGGTACTGGAGACCCCTACCCCTTCGCCTAGAGCGGAGCAGCCGCCGGACGGTGAAGACAGGACCGCCATCTACGAGGCGCGGAGGAGGTGGCGCCGGAGCTGCAGGGACCAGGGGACTTTCATGGACCGGCTTGACCTTGGAGACGTGGAAGGTGGGGTGGACCCGCATGGAAGCGGGCAACTGAAGTCGGACCGCCGTTGGACTGATGACTTTCTGCACAGGAAAAGGACCAATGAAGCGAGGGGCCAGCTTTCGTGATTCAACCCGCAGCGGCAGATCCCGGGCAGACAGCCAGACCTTCTGACCAACCCGGTAAGTAGGTGCTGGGGTCCTCCGTCGGTTGGCACCGACGGCGTAGCTGGTTCCAGACTTCAGGAGCACAGTGCGAGCCTGGGCCCAAGTGCGGCGGCAGCGGCGGGCATACGCAAGAGCAGACGGACAGGTGGCATCCGCCTCCTGGCTGGCAAACAGTGGAGGTTGATACCCGTAGACACACTGAAAGGGGGAGAGCCCGGTGGAGGAACTGGTGAGTGAATTATGGGCATATTCCACCCAGAGCAGGTGTTGAGCCCAGGCCCGGGGATTTTGGGAAGCCACACACCTCAGTGCCTTCTCCAGCTCCTGGTTCATGCGTTCAGTCTGGCCGTTTGACTGCGGGTGGAATCCAGACGATAGGCTGGCGGTGGCCCCAAGGAGATGACAGAACTCCTTCCAAAAGGTTGCTGAGAATTGCGGGCCCCGGTCTGACACTATATCCTGGGGTAGGCCATGGATACGAAACACATGTTCCAGGACCACCTGGGAGGTCTCTTTAGCAGAGGGTAGTTTGGGAAGGGGCACGAAGTGGGTCATCTTACTAAAGCGGTCAACAATGGTAAGGATGACTGTGTGTCCGTCAGAGGGCGGAAGGCCCGTAACAAAGTCCAGTGAAACGTGGGACCAGGGCCTCTTGGGTATGAGTAGGGGTTGCAGCAACCCAGCAGGAGGCTGGTTGGGGGTCTTGTTTCGGTTACAAGTGGGACAAGCTCGGATGAATTCTCGGACATCCCGTCTCATCCGCCGCCACCAGAACCGCTGGCGGACCAGATGAAGGGTGCGAGTGATGCCGGGATGACAGGCCAGACGGGATTCGTGCCCCCACTGAATCACAGGTGACCTGAGATTTGCTGGAACAAACAGACGGTTGGGGGCGCTGGTGCTTGGACCTGGCTGGTCCCGAAGAGCCTCCATGACCTGCTTCTCGATCTCCCAGGTGAGGGCCGCTACGACCAAGTGGCTGGGAAGAATGGGGGCTGTCATGGCGGTGGTCTCGTCCTTCTGAAACATCCGGGAAAGAGCATCAGGTTTGATGTTGCGAGATCCCGGGCGGTAGGAGAGCGTGAAATTGAAGCGCGTAAAGAACAGAGACCACCGCTGTTGACGGGAGTTCAGCCTCCTGGCTGTTTGGATATACTCCAGGTTCTTGTGGTCTGTCCACACTACGAATGGTTCCTTTGACCCCTCTAACCAGTGCCGCCATTCTTCAAGGGCGAGCTTGACAGCCAACAGCTCGCGGTTCCCAATGTCGTAGTTGCATTCGGCAGGGGTTAGCCGACGGGAGTAGAAGGCACAGGGGTGCATCTTGCCATCCTCAGCTGCTCTTTGAGAAAGCACTGCACCCACTCCCACGTCCGAAGCATCTACCTCCACCACAAACTGCCTTGCTGCATCTGGCATCTGGAGGATGGGAGCAGAAGTGAAACATGTCTTGAGGATATTGAAGGCCTTATCAGCAGCTGATGTCCATTGGTACGGTTGTTTAGTGCTGGTTAGCGCCGTGAGGGGTGCAGCCACTGTGCTATAGTTTCTGATGAATCTCCTATAAAAGTTGGCAAAGCCCAGGAACTGTTGCAACTCTTTCCGAGACTCAGGAACTGGCCAGGAAGTGACAGCCGACACCTTCGTGAGATCCATCTGAATGTTGCCCTCGGTCACCACATACCCCAGGAATGAAACGGTTTTGGCATGGAACTCGCACTTCTCTGCCTTCACGAAAAGAGAGTTCTCCAGCAGGCGGCGCAGGACCAACTGGACGTGGTGCGTGTGTTCTGACAGAGTCTTTGAGAATATTAAAATATCGTCAAGGTACACAAATACGAACGTATTTAGCATGTCCCTGAGGATATCATTCACTAGGGCTTGAAAAACTGCTGGGGCATTGGTGAGGCCGAAGGGCATGACGAGATATTCATAGTGGCCGGTTGGTGTGTTGAACGCTGTCTTCCATTCGTCTCCCTCCCTCATCCGCACCAGATGGTAGGCATTGCGAAGGTCCAGCTTTGTGAATACAGTGGCTCCCTGCAGCAGTTCGAAGGCAGACGAAAGTAAGGGCAGTGGGTAGCGATTCTTAACCGTGATGTCGTTCAGACCCCGGTAATCTATGCATGGACGAAGAGAACCGTCCTTCTTGCCGACAAAGAAGAATCCCGCTCCTGCGGGGGAAGATGACGGTCTAATTATCCCGGCGGCAAGAGAGTCATTAATGTAGTCCTCCATGGCCTTTCTTTCCGGGGCTGACAGTGAATACAGACGACCCTTGGGAGGTGCTGTGCCAGGCAGGAGATCAATCGCGCAGTCATAGGGTCTGTGTGGGGGTAGAGATGTCGCCTTGGATTTGTTGAACACCTCTTTCAGGCTGTGGTAACAGGCCGGAACATTGGATATGTCGGGGGTAGCGCTAGATCTTTCCCGGTGAACGGGCAGGGTGGCCCCCCTTAAACAGGTCTGGTGACAACTCCTTCCCCACTCACGGACTGTTCCTGTCTCCCAGTCGATGTGGGGGTTGTGCTGACGGAGCCACGGGTATCCAAGAATGAGTGGTTGGCCAGGTGAGTGTAGGAGGTGAAACTGGATGGACTCCTGGTGGTTTCCTGACAGCAGGATTGTCACAGGGGCGGAGATATGAGTGACAGTGCCAAGATGATGCCCATCCAGGGCTCGTGCAGGAATGGGTTGTGTCAGTTGATGATGGTTCACGCCCAGTTGCTGTGCAAGCTCAGGGTCCATGATGTTTGCTTCGGCTCCGGAATCCACAAGGGCGGCCAATGTATGAGTCTTGTCAGAAAGCTGAAGGCGGAGATGAAGCAGGGTCTTTCGGATGGAGGGAGACTGAAGGCTTGTTGAGCTCACCCGGATCTCCCCTACACCTGGTGAGCTGCGGCTTTTGCCGGACAAGTGGCGACACGGTGATTTTCGCCACCACAGTAGAGGCAAAGGTTGGAGCTTAGACGGCGCCGACGCTCCTCGGGAGTCAGAGAGGCACGGCCAATCTCCATGGGCTCAGGCTGATTGAGTTGGCTATGGGACTTGACAGGCAGGGGCTGGACAGAAGCGGTATCGACCCGAGTGCGGATGGCAGGTTGACTGAGACGGCCCTTCTCCCTCCTCCGGGTCTGTATACGGCGGTCAATGCGGACGGCAAGGTCAATGGCGGCATCAAGCGTTGAGGGCGGGTCATGGGAAACAAGCTCGTCTTTGATATAGTCCGCCAGGCTATGGAGGAAGGCTTGCACCAGTGCCTCTGGGTTAAACGAGCTTTGACTGGCCAGGGTACGAAAGTCAATGGAGAAGTCTGCCACTGTCCGATTGCCCTGACGGATGGTGAGCAGAGCTTGTGACGCTTCGGCTGTTGGCGAGCCTAGGTCAAAGACCTTTAACATCTCCTCCTCAAAGGCACTGAAGGAGGCACAGGCTGGGGTTTGCCGGTCGAATTCCGCCGTTCCCCACAACCGAGCTCGACCGGTGAGATGTGTGATGACATACCCCACCTTGGCTCCCTCTGTTGAGAAAGTCCTGGGCTGTAGTGCAAACTGGATTCGGCAGCTGCTCAAGAATGGTCTTACTTGCTTCTGGTTGCCATCAAAACGTTCCGGGTTCCCAATCTTTGGTTCAGGAGCGTGGGGATCTGGTGGCAGCACTGCCGGGCCTGCAGCATTGGGACCTCCAGCGGAGGGATGAAGGAGTGTCGGTGGTACAGGAACAGAAGGACCAGGGGGGGGTGCAGGTGGAGTAGCCGGGTTTGAGAGTAGTTGCAGGGCTTGGGCTAGCTGTTGTTGCTGCAGTTGGAACTGTTGTTGCTGCTGTTGGAACTGTTGTTGCTGCTGGTTGAATAGCTGGAGAAGGGAAGCGATGTCGCCAGCCATCCGATTTATGTCTCCCTCAGAGCGTTCCAGCCGCTGTAGGGCAGTCATCTCTGGCTCTTCTTCCATCGTGGTCAGGGAGTGCGCTGGGTCCATGATGGTCAGATCGTTCTGTCAGGGACAGAAGAGGACCCAAGAGCGCAAGTTCAAATTCAGAGTTCTTTATTGAAGGTTTCAGGCGGGAAGAGGAGTGCCAGGGGTGTCAGGGGTTCCAGGGGTGCTTGGGGCTCTGGGGTTTTTCAGGGTCCTGTGGGTACCTGTGCTCCGGGGGTCACCAAATGTCCGGGGGTGTCCAGTCCAAATGCTTAGTGTGTGTGTTCCCCAGTGATGGAGCGGCGTATCGGGCTGAGGGTGGTGAAGCGTCTGGGCACGCTCATCTGGTGGTCGGAGACCTGGGGGAACACACACACAACAGCAATATGAATGGCAGGCAGAAGTACAGATCAGGGCTGGGCAAATATCGTGGTGAGAGACAGAAGGCAGAATCGAGTTACCGGAGGGGCTGAAGATCGGAGAGTAGTCGAGGTCCAGAAGGCAGGTCGGGATAGACGGGGCAGTAGAACAAGGAGGCAGTCAAGAAAGGATCGGTATCACAAACAGGAGTCAGAGCGCAGACAGGCAGGTTACTGGTCCGGGTTTGAAGACGATCTGACAGGGCTTGGCTGAAAAACAGGGCTTGATATACTGGGAGAGGTTAGTGGGGAAATGCAGTTCAGCTGGCAGAGTAATTAGAACAGAGTGAGGCAAGGTGAGGATGGTGAGTGGGAAATGCAGTGCAGCTGGCCAGGTAACAAGAGCAGAGCAGGGCGGAGCCAGGTGGAGCTCGTTAGGCAGAGTAGGGAGAGAGTGAGCAGAGTGGCAGAGAATTGAATGCAATTAATGTTGCTACCAGGGAGAGAGAGTGCTCATGACAAACTCTCTATATTCTAACTCTCTATATTTTAACTCTCTATATTCTAACTCTCTATAATCTAACTCTATATTCTAACTCTCTATATTCCAACTCTCTATATTCTAACTCTCTATATTCTAACTCTCTATATTCCAACTCTCTATATTCTAACTCTCTATATTCTAACTCTATATTCTAACTCTATATTCTAACTCTATATTCTAGCTCTCTATATTCTAACTCTATATTCTAACTCTCTATATTCTAACTATATTCTAACTCTCTATATTCTAACTCTCTATATTCTAACTCTCTATATTCTAACTCTATATTCTAACTCTATATTCTAGCTCTCTATATTCTAACTCTATATTCTAACTCTATATTCTAACTCTCTATATTCTAACTCTATATTCTAACTCTCTATATTCTAACTCTATATTCTAACTCTATATGCTAACTCTATATTCTAACTCTATATTCTAACTCTATATTCTAACTCTCTATATTCTAACTCTCTATATTCTAACTCTCTATATTCCAACTCTCTATATTCTAACTCTCTACATTCCAACTCTCTATATTCTAACTCTATATTCTAACTCTCTATATTCTAACTATATTCTAACTCTCTATATTCTAACTCTCTATATTCTAACTCGATATTGCAACTCTATATTCTAGCTCTCTATATTCTAACTCTATATTCTAACTCTATATTCTAACTCTCTATATTCTAACTATATATTCTAACTCTCTATATTCTAACTCTATATTCTAACTCTATATGCTAACTCTATATTCTAACTCTATATTCTAACTCTATATTCTAACTCTCTATATTCTAACTCTCTATATTCTAACTCTCTATATTCTGACTCTCTATATTCTAACTCTCTATATTCTAACTCTATTCAAACTCTCTGTATTCTAACTCTCTATATACTAACTGTATATTCTAACTGTATATTCTAACTCTCTATATTCTAACTCTCTATATTCTAACTCTCTATATTCTAACTCTATATTCTAACTCTATATTCTAACTCTATATTCTAACGCTCTATATTCTAACTCTCTATATTTTAACTCTCTATATTCTAACTCTCTATAATCTAACTCTATATTATAACTCTCTATATTCCAACTCTCTATATTCTAACTCTATATTCTAACTCACTATATTCTAACTCTATATTCTAACTCTATACTCTAACTCTATATTCTAACTCTCTATATTCTAACTCTCTATATTCTAACTCTCTATATTCTAACTCTATATTCTAACTCTATATTCTAACTCTCTATATTCTAACTCTCTATATTTTAACTCTCTATATTCTAACTCTCTATAATCTAACTCTATATTCTAACTCTCTATATTCCAACTCTCTATATTCTAACTCTCTATATTCTAACTCTCTATATTCCAACTCTCTATATTCTAACTCTCTATATTCTAACTCTATATTCTAACTCTATATTCTAACTCTATATTCTAGCTCTCTATATTCTAACTCTATATTCTAACTCTCTATATTCTAACTCTCTATATTCTAACTCTATATTCTAACTCTCTATATTCCAACTCTCTATATACCAACTCTCTATATTCTAACTCTATATTCTAACTCTTAATATTCCAACTCTCTATATTCTAACTCTATATTCTAACTCACTATATTCTAACTCTATATTCTAACTCTATTCTCTAACTCTATATTCTAACTCTCTATATTCTAACTCTCTATATTCTAACTCTCTATATTCTAACTCTATATTCTAACTCTATATTCTAACTCTCTATATTCTAACTCTCTATATTTTAACTCTCTATATTCTAACTCTCTATAATCTAACTCTATATTCTAACTCTCTATATTCCAACTCTCTATATTCTAACTCTCTATATTCTAACTCTCTATATTTCAACTCTCTATATTCTAACTCTCTATATTCTAACTCTATATTCTAACTCTATATTCTAACTCTATATTCTAACTCTATATTCTAACTCTCTATATTCTAACTCTATATTCTAGCTCTCTATATTCTAACTATATATTCTAACTCTATATTCTAACTCTCTATATTCTAACACTATATTCTAACTCTCTATATTCTAACTCTATATTCTAACTCTATATTCTAACTCTCTATATTCTAACTCTATATTCTAACTCTATATTCTAACTCTCTATATTCTAACTCTCTATATTCTAACTCTCTATATTCTAACTCTCTATATTCTAACTCTATTCTAACTCTCTGTATTCTAACTCTCTATATTCTAACTGTATATTCTAACTGTATATTCTAACTCTCTATATTCCAACTCTCTATATTCTAACTCTCTATATTCTAACTATATATTCTAACTCACTATATTCTAACTCTATATTCTAACTCTATACTCAAACTCTATATTCTAACTCTCTATATTCTAACTCTATATTCTAACTCTCTATATTCTAACTCTCTATATTCTAACTCTCTATATTCTAACTCTATATTCTAACTCTATATTCTAACTCTCTATATTCTAACTCTCTATATTCTAAATCTATATTCTAACTCTCTATATTCTAACTCTCTATATTCTAACTCTATATTCTAACTCTCTATATTCTAACACTCTATATTCTAACTCTCTATATTCTAACTCTATATTCTAACTCTCTATATTCTAACTCTATATTCTAACTCTCTATATTCTAACTCTATATTCTAACTCTCTATATTCTAACTCTCTATATTCTAACTCTCTATATTCTAACTCTCTATATTCAAACTCTCTATATTCTAACTCTATATTCTAACTCACTATATTCTAACTCTCTATATACTAACTCTCTATATTCTAACCGTCTATATTCCAACTCTATATTCTAACTCTCTATATTCTAACTCTCTATTCTAACTCTCTATATTCTAACTCTCTATATTCTAACTCTCTATATTCTAACTCTCTATATTCCAACTCTCTATATTCTAACTCTCTACATTCCAACTCTCTATATTCTAACTCTCTACATTCAAACTCTCTATATTCTAACTCTATATTCTAACTCACTATATTCTAACTCTCTATATACTAACTCTCTATATTCTAACTCTATATTCTAACTCTATATGCTAACTCTATATTCTAACTCTATATTCTAACTCTATATTCTAACTCTCTATATTCTAACTCTCTATATTCTAACTCTCTATATTCCAACTCTCTATATTCTAACTCTCTACATTCCAACTCTCTATATTCTAACTCTATATTCTAACTCTCTATATTCTAACTATATTCTAACTCTCTATATTCTAACTCTCTATATTCTAACTCGATATTGCAACTCTATATTCTAGCTCTCTATATTCTAACTCTATATTCTAACTCTATATTCTAACTCTCTATATTCTAACTATATATTCTAACTCTCTATATTCTAACTCTATATTCTAACTCTATATGCTAACTCTATATTCTAACTCTATATTCTAACTCTATATTCTAACTCTCTATATTCTAACTCTCTATATTCTAACTCTCTATATTCTGACTCTCTATATTCTAACTCTCTATATTCTAACTCTATTCAAACTCTCTGTATTCTAACTCTCTATATACTAACTGTATATTCTAACTGTATATTCTAACTCTCTATATTCTAACTCTCTATATTCTAACTCTCTATATTCTAACTCTATATTCTAACTCTATATTCTAACTCTATATTCTAACGCTCTATATTCTAACTCTCTATATTTTAACTCTCTATATTCTAACTCTCTATAATCTAACTCTATATTATAACTCTCTATATTCCAACTCTCTATATTCTAACTCTATATTCTAACTCACTATATTCTAACTCTATATTCTAACTCTATACTCTAACTCTATATTCTAACTCTCTATATTCTAACTCTCTATATTCTAACTCTCTATATTCTAACTCTATATTCTAACTCTATATTCTAACTCTCTATATTCTAACTCTCTATATTTTAACTCTCTATATTCTAACTCTCTATAATCTAACTCTATATTCTAACTCTCTATATTCCAACTCTCTATATTCTAACTCTCTATATTCTAACTCTCTATATTCCAACTCTCTATATTCTAACTCTCTATATTCTAACTCTATATTCTAACTCTATATTCTAACTCTATATTCTAGCTCTCTATATTCTAACTCTATATTCTAACTCTCTATATTCTAACTCTCTATATTCTAACTCTATATTCTAACTCTCTATATTCCAACTCTCTATATACCAACTCTCTATATTCTAACTCTATATTCTAACTCTTAATATTCCAACTCTCTATATTCTAACTCTATATTCTAACTCACTATATTCTAACTCTATATTCTAACTCTATTCTCTAACTCTATATTCTAACTCTCTATATTCTAACTCTCTATATTCTAACTCTCTATATTCTAACTCTATATTCTAACTCTATATTCTAACTCTCTATATTCTAACTCTCTATATTTTAACTCTCTATATTCTAACTCTCTATAATCTAACTCTATATTCTAACTCTCTATATTCCAACTCTCTATATTCTAACTCTCTATATTCTAACTCTCTATATTTCAACTCTCTATATTCTAACTCTCTATATTCTAACTCTATATTCTAACTCTATATTCTAACTCTATATTCTAACTCTATATTCTAACTCTCTATATTCTAACTCTATATTCTAGCTCTCTATATTCTAACTATATATTCTAACTCTATATTCTAACTCTCTATATTCTAACACTATATTCTAACTCTCTATATTCTAACTCTATATTCTAACTCTATATTCTAACTCTCTATATTCTAACTCTATATTCTAACTCTATATTCTAACTCTCTATATTCTAACTCTCTATATTCTAACTCTCTATATTCTAACTCTCTATATTCTAACTCTATTCTAACTCTCTGTATTCTAACTCTCTATATTCTAACTGTATATTCTAACTGTATATTCTAACTCTCTATATTCCAACTCTCTATATTCTAACTCTCTATATTCTAACTATATATTCTAACTCACTATATTCTAACTCTATATTCTAACTCTATACTCAAACTCTATATTCTAACTCTCTATATTCTAACTCTATATTCTAACTCTCTATATTCTAACTCTCTATATTCTAACTCTCTATATTCTAACTCTATATTCTAACTCTATATTCTAACTCTCTATATTCTAACTCTCTATATTCTAAATCTATATTCTAACTCTCTATATTCTAACTCTCTATATTCTAACTCTATATTCTAACTCTCTATATTCTAACACTCTATATTCTAACTCTCTATATTCTAACTCTATATTCTAACTCTCTATATTCTAACTCTATATTCTAACTCTCTATATTCTAACTCTATATTCTAACTCTCTATATTCTAACTCTCTATATTCTAACTCTCTATATTCTAACTCTCTATATTCAAACTCTCTATATTCTAACTCTATATTCTAACTCACTATATTCTAACTCTCTATATACTAACTCTCTATATTCTAACCGTCTATATTCCAACTCTATATTCTAACTCTCTATATTCTAACTCTCTATTCTAACTCTCTATATTCTAACTCTATATTCTAACTCTCTATATTCTAACTCTATGTTCTAACTCTATATTCTAACTCTCTATATTCTAACACTCTATGTTCTAACTCTGTATATTCCAACTCTCTATATTCTAACTCTCTATATTCTAACTCTGTATATTCCAACTCTGTATATACTAACTCTCTATATTCTAACTCTCTATATTCTAACTCTCTATATTCTAACTCTATATTCTAACTCTATATTCTAACTCTCTATATTCTAACTCTATATTCTAACTCTATATTCTAACTCTCTATATTCTAACTCTCTATATTCTAACTCTCTATATTCTAACTCTCTATATTCTAACTCTATTCTAACTCTCTGTATTCTAACTCTCTATATTCTAACTGTATATTCTAACTGTATATTCTAACTCTCTATATTCCAACTCTCTATATTCTAACTCTCTATATTCTAACTATATATTCTAACTCACTATATTCTAACTCTATATTCTAACTCTATACTCAAACTCTATATTCTAACTCTCTATATTCTAACTCTATATTCTAACTCTCTATATTCTAACTCTCTATATTCTAACTCTCTATATTCTAACTCTATATTCTAACTCTATATTCTAACTCTCTATATTCTAACTCTCTATATTCTAAATCTATATTCTAACTCTCTATATTCTAACTCTCTATATTCTAACTCTATATTCTAACTCTCTATATTCTAACACTCTATATTCTAACTCTCTATATTCTAACTCTATATTCTAACTCTCTATATTCTAACTCTATATTCTAACTCTCTATATTCTAACTCTATATTCTAACTCTCTATATTCTAACTCTCTATATTCTAACTCTCTATATTCTAACTCTCTATATTCAAACTCTCTATATTCTAACTCTATATTCTAACTCACTATATTCTAACTCTCTATATACTAACTCTCTATATTCTAACCGTCTATATTCCAACTCTATATTCTAACTCTCTATATTCTAACTCTCTATTCTAACTCTCTATATTCTAACTCTATATTCTAACTCTCTATATTCTAACTCTATGTTCTAACTCTATATTCTAACTCTCTATATTCTAACACTCTATGTTCTAACTCTGTATATTCCAACTCTCTATATTCTAACTCTATATTCTAACTCTGTATATTCCAACTCTGTATATACTAACTCTCTATATTCTAACTCTCTATATTCTAACTCTCTATATTCTAACTCTATATTCCAACTCTCTATATTCTAACTGTCTATATTCCAACTCTGTATGTTCCAACTCTCTATATTCTTACTCTATATTCTAACTTTATATTCTAACTCTATATTCTAACTCACTATATTCTAACTCTCTATATACTAACTCTCTATATTCTAACTTTCTATATTCCAACTCTATATTCTAACTCTCTATATTCTAACTCTATATTCTAACTCTATATTCTAACTCTATATTCTAACTCTGTATATTCCAACTCTCTCTATATTCCAACTCTATATTCTAACTCTCTATATTCTAACTCTCTATATTCCAACTCTCTATATTCTAACTATATATTCTAACTCACTAACTCTATACTCTAACTCTATATTCTAACTCTCTATATTCTAACTCTCTATATTCTAACTCTATATTCCAACTCTCTATATTCTAACTCTCTATATTCTAACTCTATATTCTAACTCTATATTCTAACTCTATATTTTAACTCTATATTCTAACTCTCTATATTCCCACTCTCTATATTCTAACTCTCTATATTCTAACTCTATATTCTAACTCTATATTCTAACTCTATATTCTAACTCTATATTCTAACTCTCTATATTCTAACTCTATATTCCAACTCTCTATATTCTAACTCTCTATATTCTAACTCTATATTCTAACTCTATATTCTAACTCTCTATATTCTAACTCTATATTCTAACTCTCTATATTCCAACTCTCTATATTCTAACTGTCTATATTCTAACTCTATATTCTAACTCTCTATATTCTAACTCTATATTTTAACTCTATATTCTAACTCTCTACATTCCAACTCTCTATATTCTAACTCTATATTCTAACTCTCTATATTCTAACTCTATATTCTAACTCTATATTCTAACTCTATATTCTAACTCACTATATTCTAACTCTCTATATACTAACTCTCTATATTCTAACCGTCTATATTCCAACTCTATATTCTAACTCTCTATATTCTAACTCTATATTCTAACTCTATATTCTAACTCTATATTCTAACTCTATATTCTAACTCTCTATATTCTAACTATATTCTAAATCTCTATATTCTAACTCTCTATATTCTAACTCTCTATATTCTAACTCTCTATATTCCAACTCTCTATATTCTAACTGTCTATATTCTAACTCTATATTCTAACTCTCTATATTCTAACTCTATATTTTAACTCTATATTCTAACTCTCTACATTCCAACTCTCTATATTCTAACTCTATATTCTAACTCTCTATATTCTAACTCACTATATTCTAACTCTCTATATACTAACTCTCTATATTCTAACTGTCTATATTCCAACTCTATATTCTAACTCTCTATATTCTAACTCTCTATATTCTAACTCTCTATATTCCAACTCTCTATATTCTAACTGTCTATATTCTAACTCTATATTCTAACTCTCTATATTCTAACTCTATATTTTAACTCTATATTCTAACTCTCTACATTCCAACTCTCTATATTCTAACTCTATATTCTAACTCTCTATATTCTAACTCACTATATTCTAACTCTCTATATACTAACTCTCTATATTCTAACTGTCTATATTCCAACTCTATATTCTAACTCTCTATATTCTAACTCTATATTCTAACTCTCTATATTCTAACTCTATATTCTAACTCTCTATATTCTAATTCTCTATGTTCTAACTCTATATTCTAACTCTCTATATTCTAACTCTCTATATTCTAACTCTCTATATTCCAACTCTGTATGTTCCAACTCTCTATATTCTAACTCTATATTCTAACTCTATATTCTAACTCTATATTCTAACTCTGTATATTCCAACTCTCTCTATATTCTAACTCTCTATATTCCAACTCTCTATATACCAACTCTCTATATTCAAACTCTATATTCTAACTCTCTATATTCTAACTCTCTATATTCCAACTCTCTATATACCAACTCTCTATATTCTAACTCTATATTCTAACTCTCTATATTCTAACTCTCTATATTCTAACTCTATATTCCAACTCTCTATATTCTAACTCTCTATATTCTAACTATATATTCTAACTCTATATTCTAACTCTATATTCTAACTCTATATTATAACTCTATATTCTAACTCTGTATATTCCAACTCTCTCTATATTCTAACTCTCTATATTCCAACTCTCTATATACCAACTCTCTATATTCAAACTCTATATTCTAACTCTCTATATTCTAACTCTCTATATTCCAACTCTCTATATACCAACTCTCTATATTCTAACTCTATATTCTAACTCTCTATATTCTAACTCTCTATATTCTAACTCTATATTCCAACTCTCTATATTCTAACTCTCTATATTCTAACTATATATTCTAACTCTATATTCTAACTCTATATTCTAACTCTATATTCTAACTCTATATTCTAACTCTATAATCTAACTCTCTATATTCCAACTCTCTATATTCTAACTCTCTATATTCTAACTCTATATTCTAACTCTCTATATTCTAACTCTATATTTTAACTCTATATTCTAACTCTCTACATTCCAACTCTCTATATTCTAACTCTATATTCTAACTCTCTATATTCTAACTCACTATATTCTAACTCTCTATATACTAACTCTCTATATTCTAACTGTCTATATTCCAACTCTATATTCTAACTCTCTATATTCTAACTCTCTATATTCTAACTCTCTATATTCCAACTCTCTATATTCTAACTGTCTATATTCTAACTCTATATTCTAACTCTCTATATTCTAACTCTATATTTTAACTCTATATTCTAACTCTCTACATTCCAACTCTCTATATTCTAACTCTATATTCTAACTCTCTATATTCTAACTCACTATATTCTAACTCTCTATATACTAACTCTCTATATTCTAACTGTCTATATTCCAACTCTATATTCTAACTCTCTATATTCTAACTCTATATTCTAACTCTCTATATTCTAACTCTATATTCTAACTCTCTATATTCTAATTCTCTATGTTCTAACTCTATATTCTAACTCTCTATATTCTAACTCTCTATATTCTAACTCTCTATATTCCAACTCTGTATGTTCCAACTCTCTATATTCTAACTCTATATTCTAACTCTATATTCTAACTCTATATTCTAACTCTGTATATTCCAACTCTCTCTATATTCTAACTCTCTATATTCCAACTCTCTATATACCAACTCTCTATATTCAAACTCTATATTCTAACTCTCTATATTCTAACTCTCTATATTCCAACTCTCTATATACCAACTCTCTATATTCTAACTCTATATTCTAACTCTCTATATTCTAACTCTCTATATTCTAACTCTATATTCCAACTCTCTATATTCTAACTCTCTATATTCTAACTATATATTCTAACTCTATATTCTAACTCTATATTCTAACTCTATATTATAACTCTATATTCTAACTCTGTATATTCCAACTCTCTCTATATTCTAACTCTCTATATTCCAACTCTCTATATACCAACTCTCTATATTCAAACTCTATATTCTAACTCTCTATATTCTAACTCTCTATATTCCAACTCTCTATATACCAACTCTCTATATTCTAACTCTATATTCTAACTCTCTATATTCTAACTCTCTATATTCTAACTCTATATTCCAACTCTCTATATTCTAACTCTCTATATTCTAACTATATATTCTAACTCTATATTCTAACTCTATATTCTAACTCTATATTCTAACTCTATATTCTAACTCTATAATCTAACTCTCTATATTCCAACTCTCTATATTCTAACTCTCTATATTCTAACTCTATATTCTAACTCTATATTCTAACTCTATATTCTAACTCTATATTCTAACTCTATATTCTAACTCTCTATATTCTAACTCTATATTCCAACTCTCTATATTCTAACTCTCTATATTCTAACTCTATATTCTAACTCTATATTCTAACTCTCTATATTCTAACTCTATATTCTAACTCTCTATATTCCAACTCTCTATATTCTAACTGTCTATATTCTAACTCTATATTCTAACTCTCTATATTCTAACTCTATATTTTAACTCTATATTCTAACTCTCTACATTCCAACTCTCTATATTCTAACTCTATATTCTAACTCTCTATATTCTAACTCTATATTCTAACTCTATATTCTAACTCTATATTCTAACTCACTATATTCTAACTCTCTATATACTAACTCTCTATATTCTAACCGTCTATATTCCAACTCTATATTCTAACTCTCTATATTCTTACTCTATATTCTAACTCTCTATATTCTAACTCTATATTCTAACTCTCTATATTCTAACTCTCTATGTTCTAACTCTATATTCTAACTCTCTATATTCTAACTCTATATTCTAACTCTATATTCTAACTCTCTATATTCTAACTCTCTATATTCTAACTCTATATTCTAACTCTCTATATTCCAACTCTCTATATTCTAACTGTCTATATTCTAACTCTATATTCTAACTCTCTATATTCTAACTCTATATTTTAACTCTATATTCTAACTCTCTACATTACAACTCTCTATATTCTAACTCTATATTCTAACTCTCTATATTCTAACTCTATATTCTAACTCTATATTCTAACTCTATATTCTAACTCACTATATTCTAACTCTCTATATACTAACTCTCTATATTCTAACCGTCTATATTCCAACTCTATATTCTAACTCTCTATATTCTAACTCTATATTCTAACTCTCTATATTCTAACTCTATATTCTAACTCTCTATATTCTAACTCTCTATGTTCTAACTCTATATTCTAACTCTCTATATTCTAACACTCTGTGTTCTAACTCTGTATATTCCAACTCTCTATATTCTAACTCTCTATATTCTAACTCTGTATATTCCAACTCTGTATATTCTAACTCTCTATATTCTAACTCTCTATATTCTAACTCTCTATATTCTAACTCTATATTCCAACTCTCTATATTCTAACTGTCTATATTCCAACTCTGTATGTTCCAACTCTCTATATTCTTACTCTATATTCTAACTCTATATTCTAACTCTATATTCTAACTCTGTATATTCCAACTCTCTCTATATTCTAACTCTCTATATTCCAACTCTCTATATACCAACTCTCTATATTATAACTCTATATTCTAACTCTCTATATTCTAACTCTATATTCTAACTCTATATTCTAACTCTATATTCTAACTCTATATTCTAACTCACTATTTTCTAACTCTCTATATACTAACTCTCTATATTCTAACTGTCTATATTCCAACTCTATATTCTAACTCTATATTCTAACTCTATATTCTAACTCTATATTCTAACTCTATATTCTAACTCTATATTCTAACTCTCTATATTCTAACTCTATATTCTAACTCTATATTCTAACTCTATATTCTAACTCTCTATATTCTAACTCTATATTCTAACTCTATATTCTAACTCTATTTTCCAACTCTATATTCTAACTCTATATTCTAACTCTCTATATTCTAACTCTATATTCTAACTCTATATTCTAACTCTATATTCTAACTCTATATTCTAACTCTATATTCTAACTCTATATTCTAACTCTCTACATTCCAACTCTCTATATTCTAACTCTATATTCTAACTCTCTATATTCTAACTCTCTATATTCTAACTCTATATTTTAACTCTATATTCTAACTCTCTACATTCCAACTCTCTATATTCTAACTCTATATTCTAACTCTCTATATTCTAACTCTATATTCTAACTCTATATTCTAACTCTATATTCTAACTCACTATATTCTAACTCTCTATATACTAACTCTCTATATTCTAACCGTCTATATTCCAACTCTATATTCTAACTCTCTATATTCTAACTCTCTATTCTAACTCTCTATATTCTAACTCTATATTCTAACTCTCTATATTCTAACTCTATGTTCTAACTCTATATTCTAACTCTCTATATTCTAACACTCTATGTTCTAACTCTGTATATTCCAACTCTCTATATTCTAACTCTCTATATTCTAACTCTGTATATTCCAACTCTGTATA